>NC_044922.1:18941996-18983084 GCF_003576645.1 Ipomoea triloba
GGATCCTTATGAGTCCGGCAGTCTGCCTGCCTTTGAGTGAGTTAGGTTGAGGTAACCTAAATCTCAATTCTATCTTCGGATCCTTATGTGTCCGGCAGTCTGTCTGCCTTTGAGTGAGTTAGGTTGAGATAACCTAAGTCTCATTTCAATCCTCGGATCCTTATGAGTCCGGCAGTCTGTCTGCCTTTGAGTGAGTTAGGTTGAGATAACCTAAGTCTCATTTCATTCTTCGGATCCTTATGAGTCCGGCAGTCTGCCTGCCTTTAAGTGAGTTAGGTTGAGATAACCTAAGTCTCATTTCGATCTTCGGATCCTTATGAGTCCGGCAGTCTGTCTGCCTTTGAGTGAGTTAGGGTGAGATAACCTATGTCTCATTTCGATCCTAGGATCCTTATGAGTCCGGCAGTCTGCCTGCCTTTGAGTGAGTTAGGGTGAGATAACCTATGTCTCATTTCGATCCTAGGATCCTTATGAGTCCGGCAGTCTGCCTGCCTTTGAGTGAGTTAGGGTGAGATAACCTAAGTCTCATTTCGATCCTAGGATCCTTATGAGTCCGGCAGTCTGCCTGCCTTTGAGTGAGTTAGGTTGAGATAACCTAAGTCTCGTTTCGATCTTCGGATCCTTATGAGTCCGGCAGTCTGTCTGCCTTTGAGTGAGTTAGGTTGAGATAACCTAAGTCTCATTTCTATCCTCGGATCCTTATGAGTCCGCCAGTCTGCCTGCCTTTGAGTGAGTTAGGGTGAGATAACCTATGTCTCATTTCGATCCTAGGATCCTTATGAGTCCGGCAGTCTGTCTGCCTTTGAGTGAGTTAGGTTGAGATAACCTAAGTCTCATTTCGATCCTCGGATCCTTATGAGTCCGGCAGCCTGTCTGCCTTTGAGTGAGTTAGGTTGAGATAACCTAAGTCTCATTTCGATCTTCGGATCCTTATGAGTCCGGCAGTCTGCCTGCCTTTGAGTGAGTTAGGTTGAGATAACCTAAGTCTCATTTCGATCTTCGGATCCTTATGAGTCCGGCAGTCTGCCTGCCTTTGAGTGAGTTAGGTTGAGATAACCTATGTCTCATTTCGATCTTCGGATCCTTATGAGTCCGGCAGTCTGCCTGCCTTTGAGTGAGTTAGGTTGAGATAACCTATGTCTCATTTCGATCTTCGGATCCTTATGAGTCCGGCAGTCTGCCTGCCTTTGAGTGAGTTAGGTTGAGATAACCTAAGTCTCATTTCGATCTTCGGATCCTTATGAGTCCGGCAGTCTGTCTGCCTTTGATTGAGTTAGGTTTTGAGTGAGTTAGGTTGAGATAACCTAAGTCTCATTTCGATCTTCGGATCCTTATGAGTCCGGCCGTCTGCATGCCTTTGAGTGAGTTAGGTTGAGATAACCTAACTCTCATTTCGATCTTCGGATCCTTATGAGGCCGGCAGTCTGTCTGCCTTTGATTGAGTTAGGTTTTGAGTGAGTTAGGTTGAGATAACCTAAGTCTCATTTCGATCTTCGGATCCTTATGAGTCCGGCCGTCTGCATGCCTTTGAGTGAGTTAGGTTGAGATAACCTAAGTCTCATTTCGATCTTCGGATCCTTATGAGTCCGGCAGTCTGTCTGCCTTTGAGTGAGTTAGGTTGAGATAACCTAAGTCTCATTTCGATCTTCGGATCCTTATGAGTCCGGCAGTCTGTCTGCCTTTGAGTGAGTTAGGTTGAGATAACCTAAGTCTCATTTCGATCTTCGGATCCTTATGAGTCCGGCAGTCTGTCTGCCTTTGAGTGAGTTAGGTTGAGATAACCTAAGTCTCATTTCGATCTTCGGATCCTTATGAGTCCGGCAGTCTGTCTGCCTTTGAGTGAGTTAGGTTGAGATAACCTAAGTCTCATTTCGATCTTCGGATCCTTATGAGTCCGGCAGTCTGTCTGCCTTTGAGTGAGTTAGGTTGAGATAACCTAAGTCTCATTTCGATCTTCGGATCCTTATGAGTCCGGCAGTCTGTCTGCCTTTGAGTGAGTTAGGTTGAGATAACCTAAGTCTCATTTCGATCTTCGGATCCTTATGAGTCCGGCAGTCTGTCTGCCTTTGAGTGAGTTAGGTTGAGATAACCTAAGTCTCATTTCGATCTTCGGATCCTTATGAGTCCGGCAGTCTGTCTGCCTTTGAGTGAGTTAGGTTGAGATAACCTAAGTCTCATTTCGATCTTCGGATCCTTATGAGTCCGGCAGTCTGTCTGCCTTTGAGTGAGTTAGGTTGAGATAACCTAAGTCTCATTTCGATCTTCGGATCCTTATGAGTCCGGCAGTCTGTCTGCCTTTGAGTGAGTTAGGTTGAGATAACCTAAGTCTCATTTCGATCTTCGGATCCTTATGAGTCCGGCAGTCTGTCTGCCTTTGAGTGAGTTAGGTTGAGATAACCTAAGTCTCATTTCGATCTTCGGATCCTTATGAGTCCGGCAGTCTGTCTGCCTTTGAGTGAGTTAGGTTGAGATAACCTAAGTCTCATTTCGATCTTCGGATCCTTATGAGTCCGGCAGTCTGTCTGCCTTTGAGTGAGTTAGGTTGAGATAACCTAAGTCTCATTTCGATCTTCGGATCCTTATGAGTCCGGCAGTCTGTCTGCCTTTGAGTGAGTTAGGTTGAGATAACCTAAGTCTCATTTCGATCTTCGGATCCTTATGAGTCCGGCAGTCTGTCTGCCTTTGAGTGAGTTAGGTTGAGATAACCTAAGTCTCATTTCGATCTTCGGATCCTTATGAGTCCGGCAGTCTGTCTGCCTTTGAGTGAGTTAGGTTGAGATAACCTAAGTCTCATTTCGATCTTCGGATCCTTATGAGTCCGGCAGTCTGTCTGCCTTTGAGTGAGTTAGGTTGAGATAACCTAAGTCTCATTTCGATCTTCGGATCCTTATGAGTCCGGCAGTCTGTCTGCCTTTGAGTGAGTTAGGTTGAGATAACCTAAGTCTCATTTCGATCTTCGGATCCTTATGAGTCCGGCAGTCTGTCTGCCTTTGAGTGAGTTAGGTTGAGATAACCTAAGTCTCATTTCGATCTTCGGATCCTTATGAGTCCGGCAGTCTGTCTGCCTTTGAGTGAGTTAGGTTGAGATAACCTAAGTCTCATTTCGATCTTCGGATCCTTATGAGTCCGGCAGTCTGTCTGCCTTTGAGTGAGTTAGGTTGAGATAACCTAAGTCTCATTTCGATCTTCGGATCCTTATGAGTCCGGCAGTCTGTCTGCCTTTGAGTGAGTTAGGTTGAGATAACCTAAGTCTCATTTCGATCTTCGGATCCTTATGAGTCCGGCAGTCTGTCTGCCTTTGAGTGAGTTAGGTTGAGATAACCTAAGTCTCATTTCGATCTTCGGATCCTTATGAGTCCGGCAGTCTGTCTGCCTTTGAGTGAGTTAGGTTGAGATAACCTAAGTCTCATTTCGATCTTCGGATCCTTATGAGTCCGGCAGTCTGTCTGCCTTTGAGTGAGTTAGGTTGAGATAACCTAAGTCTCATTTCGATCTTCGGATCCTTATGAGTCCGGCAGTCTGTCTGCCTTTGAGTGAGTTAGGTTGAGATAACCTAAGTCTCATTTCGATCTTCGGATCCTTATGAGTCCGGCAGTCTGTCTGCCTTTGAGTGAGTTAGGTTGAGATAACCTAAGTCTCATTTCGATCTTCGGATCCTTATGAGTCCGGCAGTCTGTCTGCCTTTGAGTGAGTTAGGTTGAGATAACCTAAGTCTCATTTCGATCTTCGGATCCTTATGAGTCCGGCAGTCTGTCTGCCTTTGAGTGAGTTAGGTTGAGATAACCTAAGTCTCATTTCGATCTTCGGATCCTTATGAGTCCGGCAGTCTGTCTGCCTTTGAGTGAGTTAGGTTGAGATAACCTAAGTCTCATTTCGATCTTCGGATCCTTATGAGTCCGGCAGTCTGTCTGCCTTTGAGTGAGTTAGGTTGAGATAACCTAAGTCTCATTTCGATCTTCGGATCCTTATGAGTCCGGCAGTCTGTCTGCCTTTGAGTGAGTTAGGTTGAGATAACCTAAGTCTCATTTCGATCTTCGGATCCTTATGAGTCCGGCAGTCTGTCTGCCTTTGAGTGAGTTAGGTTGAGATAACCTAAGTCTCATTTCGATCTTCGGATCCTTATGAGTCCGGCAGTCTGTCTGCCTTTGAGTGAGTTAGGTTGAGATAACCTAAGTCTCATTTCGATCTTCGGATCCTTATGAGTCCGGCAGTCTGTCTGCCTTTGAGTGAGTTAGGTTGAGATAACCTAAGTCTCATTTCGATCTTCGGATCCTTATGAGTCCGGCAGTCTGTCTGCCTTTGAGTGAGTTAGGTTGAGATAACCTAAGTCTCATTTCGATCTTCGGATCCTTATGAGTCCGGCAGTCTGTCTGCCTTTGAGTGAGTTAGGTTGAGATAACCTAAGTCTCATTTCGATCTTCGGATCCTTATGAGTCCGGCAGTCTGTCTGCCTTTGAGTGAGTTAGGTTGAGATAACCTAAGTCTCATTTCGATCTTCGGATCCTTATGAGTCCGGCAGTCTGTCTGCCTTTGAGTGAGTTAGGTTGAGATAACCTAAGTCTCATTTCGATCTTCGGATCCTTATGAGTCCGGCAGTCTGTCTGCCTTTGAGTGAGTTAGGTTGAGATAACCTAAGTCTCATTTCGATCTTCGGATCCTTATGAGTCCGGCAGTCTGTCTGCCTTTGAGTGAGTTAGGTTGAGATAACCTAAGTCTCATTTCGATCTTCGGATCCTTATGAGTCCGGCAGTCTGTCTGCCTTTGAGTGAGTTAGGTTGAGATAACCTAAGTCTCATTTCGATCTTCGGATCCTTATGAGTCCGGCAGTCTGTCTGCCTTTGAGTGAGTTAGGTTGAGATAACCTAAGTCTCATTTCGATCTTCGGATCCTTATGAGTCCGGCAGTCTGTCTGCCTTTGAGTGAGTTAGGTTGAGATAACCTAAGTCTCATTTCGATCTTCGGATCCTTATGAGTCCGGCAGTCTGTCTGCCTTTGAGTGAGTTAGGTTGAGATAACCTAAGTCTCATTTCGATCTTCGGATCCTTATGAGTCCGGCAGTCTGTCTGCCTTTGAGTGAGTTAGGTTGAGATAACCTAAGTCTCATTTCGATCTTCGGATCCTTATGAGTCCGGCAGTCTGTCTGCCTTTGAGTGAGTTAGGTTGAGATAACCTAAGTCTCATTTCGATCTTCGGATCCTTATGAGTCCGGCAGTCTGTCTGCCTTTGAGTGAGTTAGGTTGAGATAACCTAAGTCTCATTTCGATCTTCGGATCCTTATGAGTCCGGCAGTCTGTCTGCCTTTGAGTGAGTTAGGTTGAGATAACCTAAGTCTCATTTCGATCTTCGGATCCTTATGAGTCCGGCAGTCTGTCTGCCTTTGAGTGAGTTAGGTTGAGATAACCTAAGTCTCATTTCGATCTTCGGATCCTTATGAGTCCGGCAGTCTGTCTGCCTTTGAGTGAGTTAGGTTGAGATAACCTAAGTCTCATTTCGATCTTCGGATCCTTATGAGTCCGGCAGTCTGTCTGCCTTTGAGTGAGTTAGGTTGAGATAACCTAAGTCTCATTTCGATCTTCGGATCCTTATGAGTCCGGCAGTCTGTCTGCCTTTGAGTGAGTTAGGTTGAGATAACCTAAGTCTCATTTCGATCTTCGGATCCTTATGAGTCCGGCAGTCTGTCTGCCTTTGAGTGAGTTAGGTTGAGATAACCTAAGTCTCATTTCGATCTTCGGATCCTTATGAGTCCGGCAGTCTATCTGCCTTTGAGTGAGTTAGGTTGAGATAACCTATGTCTCATTTCGATCTTCGGATCCTTAAGAGTCCGGCAGTCTGTCTGCCTTTGATTGAGTTAGGTTGAGATAACCTAAGTCTCATTTCGATCTTCGGATCCTTATGAGTCCGGCAGTCTGCCTGCCTTTGAGTGAGATAGGGTGAGATAACCTAAGTCTCATTTCGATCTTCGGATCCTTATGAGTCTGGCAGTCTGCCTGCCTTTGAGTGAGATAGGGTGAGATAACCTAAGTCTCATTTCGATCTTCGGATCCTTATGAGTCTGGCAGTCTGCCTGCCTTTGAGTGAGATAGGGTGAGATAACCTAAGTCTCATTTCGATCTTCGGATCCTTATGAGTCTGGCAGTCTGCCTGCCTTTGAGTGAGATAGGGTGAGATAACCTAAGTCTCATTTCGATCTTCGGATCCTTATGAGTCTGGCAGTCTGTCTGCCTTTGAGTGAGTTAGGTTGAGATAACCTAAGTCTCATTTCAATCCTCGGATCCTTATGAGTCCGGCAGTCTGCCTGCCTTTGAGTGAGTTTGGGTGAGATAACCTAAGTCTCATTTCGATCCTAGGATCCTCATGAGTCCGGCAGTCTGTCTGCCTTTGAGTGAGTTAGGTTGAGATAACGTAAGTCTCATTTCAATCCTCGGATCCTTATGAGTCCGGCAGTCTGCCTGCCTTTGAGTGAGTTTGGGTGAGATAACCTAAGTCCCTTTTCGATCCTAGGATCCTCATGAGTCCGGCAGTCTATCTTCCTTTGAGTGAGTTAGGTTGAGATAACCTAAGTCTCATTTCAATCTTCGGATCCTTATGAGTCCGGCAGTCTGCCTGCCTTTGAGTGAGTTAGGTTGAGATAACCTAAGTCTCATTTCGATCTTCGGATCCTTATGTGTCCGGCAGTCTATCTGCATTTGAGTGAGTTAGGTTGAGATAACCTAAGTCTCATTTCGACCTTCGGATCCTTATGAGTCCGGCAGTCTATCTGCCTTTGAGTGAGTTAGGTTGAGATAACCTAAGTCTCATTTCGATCTTCGGATCCTTATGAGTCCGGCAGTCTGCATGCCTTTGAGTGAGTTAGGTTGAGATAACCTACGTCTCATTTCGATCTTCGGATCCTTATGAGTCTGGCAGTCTGTCTGCCTTTGAGTGAGTTAGGTTGAGATACCCTAAGTCTCATTTCGATCTTCGGATCCTTAGGAGTCCGGCAGTCTGCATGCCTTTGAGTGAGTTAGGTTGAGATAACCTACGTCTCATTTCGATCTTCGGATCCTTATGAGTCTGGCAGTCTGTCTGCCTTTGAGTGAGTTAGGTTGAGATACCCTAAGTCTCATTTCGATCTTCGGATCCTTAGGAGTCCGGCAGTCTGCATGCCTTTGAGTGAGTTAGGTTGAGATAACCTACGTCTCATTTCGATCTTCGGATCCTTATGAGTCTGGCAGTCTGTCTGCCTTTGAGTGAGTTAGGTTGAGATACCCTAAGTCTCATTTCGATCTTCGGATCCTTAGGAGTCCGGCAGTCTGCATGCCTTTGAGTGAGTTAGGTTGAGATAACCTACGTCTCATTTCGATCTTCGGATCCTTATGAGTCTGGCAGTCTGTCTGCCTTTGAGTGAGTTAGGTTGAGATACCCTAAGTCTCATTTCGATCTTCGGATCCTTAGGAGTCCGGCAGTCTGCATGCCTTTGAGTGAGTTAGGTTGAGATAACCTACGTCTCATTTCGATCTTCGGATCCTTATGAGTCTGGCAGTCTGTCTGCCTTTGAGTGAGTTAGGTTGAGATACCCTAAGTCTCATTTCGATCTTCGGATCCTTAGGAGTCCGGCAGTCTGCATGCCTTTGAGTGAGTTAGGTTGAGATAACCTACGTCTCATTTCGATCTTCGGATCCTTATGAGTCTGGCAGTCTGTCTGCCTTTGAGTGAGTTAGGTTGAGATACCCTAAGTCTCATTTCGATCTTCGGATCCTTAGGAGTCCGGCAGTCTGCATGCCTTTGAGTGAGTTAGGTTGAGATAACCTACGTCTCATTTCGATCTTCGGATCCTTATGAGTCTGGCAGTCTGTCTGCCTTTGAGTGAGTTAGGTTGAGATACCCTAAGTCTCATTTCGATCTTCGGATCCTTAGGAGTCCGGCAGTCTGCATGCCTTTGAGTGAGTTAGGTTGAGATAACCTACGTCTCATTTCGATCTTCGGATCCTTATGAGTCTGGCAGTCTGTCTGCCTTTGAGTGAGTTAGGTTGAGATACCCTAAGTCTCATTTCGATCTTCGGATCCTTAGGAGTCCGGCAGTCTGCATGCCTTTGAGTGAGTTAGGTTGAGATAACCTACGTCTCATTTCGATCTTCGGATCCTTATGAGTCTGGCAGTCTGTCTGCCTTTGAGTGAGTTAGGTTGAGATACCCTAAGTCTCATTTCGATCTTCGGATCCTTAGGAGTCCGGCAGTCTGCATGCCTTTGAGTGAGTTAGGTTGAGATAACCTACGTCTCATTTCGATCTTCGGATCCTTATGAGTCTGGCAGTCTGTCTGCCTTTGAGTGAGTTAGGTTGAGATACCCTAAGTCTCATTTCGATCTTCGGATCCTTAGGAGTCCGGCAGTCTGCATGCCTTTGAGTGAGTTAGGTTGAGATAACCTACGTCTCATTTCGATCTTCGGATCCTTATGAGTCTGGCAGTCTGTCTGCCTTTGAGTGAGTTAGGTTGAGATACCCTAAGTCTCATTTCGATCTTCGGATCCTTAGGAGTCCGGCAGTCTGCATGCCTTTGAGTGAGTTAGGTTGAGATAACCTACGTCTCATTTCGATCTTCGGATCCTTATGAGTCTGGCAGTCTGTCTGCCTTTGAGTGAGTTAGGTTGAGATACCCTAAGTCTCATTTCGATCTTCGGATCCTTAGGAGTCCGGCAGTCTGCATGCCTTTGAGTGAGTTAGGTTGAGATAACCTACGTCTCATTTCGATCTTCGGATCCTTATGAGTCTGGCAGTCTGTCTGCCTTTGAGTGAGTTAGGTTGAGATACCCTAAGTCTCATTTCGATCTTCGGATCCTTAGGAGTCCGGCAGTCTGCATGCCTTTGAGTGAGTTAGGTTGAGATAACCTACGTCTCATTTCGATCTTCGGATCCTTATGAGTCTGGCAGTCTGTCTGCCTTTGAGTGAGTTAGGTTGAGATACCCTAAGTCTCATTTCGATCTTCGGATCCTTAGGAGTCCGGCAGTCTGCATGCCTTTGAGTGAGTTAGGTTGAGATAACCTACGTCTCATTTCGATCTTCGGATCCTTATGAGTCTGGCAGTCTGTCTGCCTTTGAGTGAGTTAGGTTGAGATACCCTAAGTCTCATTTCGATCTTCGGATCCTTAGGAGTCCGGCAGTCTGCATGCCTTTGAGTGAGTTAGGTTGAGATAACCTACGTCTCATTTCGATCTTCGGATCCTTATGAGTCTGGCAGTCTGTCTGCCTTTGAGTGAGTTAGGTTGAGATAACCTAAGTCTCATTTCTATCTTTGGATCCTTATGAGTCCGGCAGTCTGTCTGCCTTTGAGTGAGTTAGGTTGAGATAACCAACGTCTCATTTCGATCTTCGGATCCTTATGAGTCCAGCAGTCTGTCTGCCTTTGAGTGAGTTAGGTTGAGATAACCTAAGTCTCATTTCGATCTTCGGATCCTTATGAGTCCGGCAGTCTATCTGCCTTTGAGTGAGTTAGGTTGAGATAACCTATGTCTCATTTCAATCTTCGGATCCTTATGAGTCCGGCAGTCTGTCTGCCTTTGACTGAGTTAGGTTGAGATAACCTAAGTCTCATTTCGATCTTCGGATCCTTATGAGTCCGGCAGTCTATCTGCCTTTGAGTGAGTTAGGTTGAGATAACCTATGTCTCATTTCAATCTTCGGATCCTTATGAGTCCGGCAGTCTGTCTGCCTTTGAGTGAGTTAGGTTGAGATAACCTATGTCTCATTTCAATCCTCGGATCCTTATGAGTCCGGCAGTCTGCCTGCCTTTGAGTGAGTTTGGGTGAGATAACCTAAGTCTCATTTCGATCCTAGGATCCTCATGAATCCGGCAGTCTGTCTGCCTTTGAGTGAGTTAGGTTGACATAACCTAAGTCTCATTTCAATCTTCGGATCCTTATGAGTCCGGCAGTCTGCCTGCCTTTGAGTGAGTTAGGTTGAGATAACCTATGTCTCATTTCAATCCTCGGATCCTTATGAGTCCGGCAGTCTGTCTGCCTTTGAGTGAGTTAGGTTGAGATAACCTAAGTCTCATTTCGATCTTCGGATCCTTATGAGTCCGGCAGTCTGCCTGCCTTTGAGTGAGTTAGGTTGAGATAACCTAAGTCTCATTTCGATCTTCGGATCCTTTTGAGTCCGGCAGTCTGTCTGCCTTTGACTGAGTTAGGTTGAGATAACCTAAGTCTCATTTCGATCCTCGGATCCTTATGAGTCCGGTAGTCTGTTTGCCTTTGAGTGAGTTAGGTTGAGATAACCTAAGTCTCATTTCGACCTTCGGATCCTTATGAGTCCGGCAGTCTGCATGCCTTTGAGTGAGTTAGGTTGAGATAACCTAAGTCTCATTTCGATCTTTGGATCCTTATGAGTCCGGCAGTCTGTCTGCCTTTGAGTGAGTTAGGTTGAGATAACCTAAGTCTCATTTCTATCTTCGGATCCTTATGAGTCCGGCAGTCTATCTGCCTTTGAGTGAGTTAGGTTGAGATAACCTAAGTCTCATTTCGATCTTCGGATCCTTATGAGTCCGGCAGTCTGCATGCCTTTGAGTGAGTTAGGTTGAGATAACCTAAGTCTTATTTCGATCTTCGGATCCTTAAGAGTCCGGGAGTCTGTCTGCCTTTGATTGAGTTAGGTTGAGATAACCTAAGTCTCATTTCGATCTTCGGATCCTTATGAGTCCGGCATTCTGCCTGCCTTTGAGTGAGTTAGGTTGAGATAACCTAAGTCTCATTTCTATCTTTGGATCCTTATGAGTCCGGCAGTCTGTCTGCCTTTGTTTGAGTTAGGTTGAGATAACCTAAGTCTCATTTCGATCTTCGGATCCTTATGAGTCCGGCAGTCTGTCTGCCTTTGAGTGAGTTAGGTTGAGATAACCTAAGTCTCATTTCGATCTTTGAATCCTTTTGAGTTTGGTGGTTTGTCTGCCTTTAAAGAAGGTTGAGAAAACCTTTCAGATGTGTCCTCGACTGAGGGACTCGGAACATGTGAGTTTGGCGGTTTTGTATGCCTTTAAGAGGGTTGAGAAAACCTATCAGAAGAGTCCTCGACTGACGGAATCGGAACATATAAGTTTGGCGGTTTGTTTGCCTTTAAGAAGGTTGAGAAAACCTATCAGATGAGTCCTCGACTGAAGGACTCGGAAAGGTATGAGTTCAGCAGTTCGCCCGCTTTTGGGTAGGTTAGGTTGAGAAAACCTATCAGATAAGTCCTCGACTGAGAGACTTAGCGTGCAGCTAAGGCAAAGTGAATCCTCGGTTGAAAAATAAAAAGTGAAGAAGAGACGGAATCAAGCCAAAATAAACAGACAAGAAGAAAAAACAATTGTTTGTTTGAAACATAAAAGGCCTGGGATAATCAAAAGAGGCCTGCCAAAACAAAAGGATTCAAATATAACAAAACGCAGCGGATATTTTTTAAGCCCCCGGGTTGCCACCAGCTGTCTCCCCCTCCATTGAGCCAGTAGGGGGAGGGTCATTGGGACTTCCATGGAGGCGAGAGCGTTGTACTAGGCCGCCTTCCGCTGGCTCCTCCTCCTCAGATATGTTGAGCATTGAAGGCACCGGATTACGATCTATTCCCGCTAGAGCAGTCAAGTTGGCAGCAGAATTTAGATATGAGGAATCCATTGGAATTTGCCCGTCACTTGAGTTCTCCGGAGTGACCCTGTCGGTTTCTCCGGCCCCCTGTTGACATGCGGGGGTAGTAGGAATGCGAGAAGGAAGCTCGGCTAGTGATGTTGGAAGGCCCCATGTCACTGGGTCGAAAGTCGGATCCCTCTCTAGAAGAACCGGGTAGATGTCGTGTTGCATGTCCAAGGACCCCATGTGGTAATCCTCCTCCCCTAGGTCCGTCAAATAAAGCCGGCCTTCATCAGAACTTAGCCAATCCATGGCCAGCAGCTTTAGCCTCGAGCGAACATTGGCCAACACGTCCTCTTCAAAGGCCTAGGAAGACTTGTAAGTAGCCACGGCTAAGACCGCAGCCTCAGCACTCTTCTTCTTCTCCGCCTCGAGCTCTGACTCTAGTTGACCTATTCGGAGTGTCGAGTCGTCTAGCTCTTTCTCCCGCTTGTGAAAGTCGGCCCGTAGAGTCGGCACTAACTCTGCATCCGCCAGGAGAGGACTCATTCTCTTCCGCATTTCCGACTGGACAGCCAGAGCCTGCCATGTAACGAAAAAGTGAGGAGAACAGTATAAAATCTATGAAAAACTTTTCGACATAAGTTCGTAGCTTACCCGGTATAAGTAACGAGAGACGCCTTCGAAGACCTTCTCGGAAGGATGACTCTCGTAGTGAGCTGCGTCCTTGGGAAGGATAACTTTATCCAGCCAGTCATGCACTGGAAAAGCACCTTGAACGATGCCATCATCGGCATCAATTTCAAGGCCGACAGCCACCCTCTTGGCTGACGGGGCTAGCAGAGAAGGGTCGGCGGGGCGTTTCGAGCCAGAAGTGGAAGCAGGAGGAGGTATAGCCCGACGAGCTTGGCGACCGCGTGATGGTTCCGCGGAACGAGTGGGGGAGTCGTGGACGACAATCGGGCTGGAGGAGGCTGCGCGGCTTCGAGAACGCTCTTTCAGTGCAGCGTGACGGTTAGACATTTCTAAGGTGAGAGAGGGAGTGGCAGAGTCGCCGGAGATAGTTTCGTTGCCCGCTTCTTCACCTTCTCCTTCTGTTCCTTCTTCTTCCTCAAGATCTACGAACAAGTATATTAAAAGTGAGCAATAAAGAGAGAATTTTAAAGAAGGATAACTCGTCACCTGGAAGGGCTGCCCCGGCAGGAAGAAGTCCGGCTGCTTTAAGGGCCTTTAGGCTCGACCATACGCTGACTTGAAGCTCACCCAAGTCTTTCAGAATTTTCATCCCATCGGTCGTTTTTTGGTCGGGAGGAGGTTTTTCGAGGCATTTGAAAAAAGAAGATTTCCAGGTCAAGGGGAAGTTAAAGGCCGGATGGGAGGAGGATGGCCGTACAAATAGAAAAAGGGGTTTCCACCCTTTGAGAGAGTCGACCAGTCCGTCAGAAATTTGGACATAGCCCGGCGAGTTGGACCCGACTCTATTGACTAGGTAAAGTTGAAGGAATAGATTGATCGTCGGATCCATCCCGAATTTTATGCAAATTTTTTGAAAGCAAGTGAGGAGGCGGTGGGAGTTCGGAACAAGTTGACCGGGAGATAAAGCAAAATAGTGAAAAAAGAGAGAAGCAAACGGACTCACGGGGACTCGGAACCCGTGACGGATAGACTGGAGGTGCACTCCCACGAACCCGCCAGGAAGAGGCTCGAACACGTGAAGTTCATGAGGAGCATAGATTTCCGCTGCTTGGCCCAATAAATCCTGGGTCTCTTCCAGTTCACGGGCCGAAATTTTACAATGAAGGCCCGCTGGACGGCCGATGTCCTCTAGTTGGCCTGAAGGCCTTTGGAGGTCAGTGGGTAAGGCCGCAATGGCTTGAATGGGCTCTGGGTTTAGAGCAGTGGAAGTTTCTAGTACTTAGACCAAAGTAAGCATAGTATTGATTAATGGATCTAATTTCATTTTTGATTTAATTGAACTAATGGATCATTTAACAGTCAGCTATCCTACATTTTTTAATACACGTATTTTGGAATTTGTGTAAACCAAGGCATTTTTTAATACACGTATTTTGGAATTTGTGTAAACCAAGGCTATAATTTATGGTCCTATGGTTTGTAGGTGGATATTATTACCATTGATTTCTCAGAGAAGTTGCTGTTTAGATTGAAGCTGCCCATGGTTAAAGCGGCTATCTAGGTATGCTTTTATGATGCTTTAGAGCTTAATCAAGCTTTTTTTAAAATATCTTTAATTGTGTTACTTTTTTATCTTAGAAAGAGAGTGCCCTAGATTTGGGTTGGTTTCATTTATTTTCCTTGTTTCATAGTTTTTAAGGTGAAACACCAGGACTCATGGGTTTTATCATTGAACAGGTAGTTAACACTTCTCTCAAATGCTAATTCAAGAGGAACAAAGTTTGGAAGAAGATTATGGCTTGTATTAATTAATATAGATAATTTTTGATGAACTTGTATTATTAATTATTATCAATTGTGAGATTTATTGTTTTTATTAATTTTGATATTATAAATATAAATTGTATAGGCTTTGAATGTGATTGTGATAGCTATATATATTTGAGCAAGTTTTGGGTGTAAATAGAAAAATAAAATGAATATTTAAAAAAAAATTACCCTACAACGTCGGCTAGTCTTATTAGCCGACGTTGTAGGGTAATTTTTTGTTTTTAAATTACCTACAACGTCGGCTATTTGTAAATTTTTTGTTTTTAAATTACCTACAACGTCGGCTATTTGTAAAGAGCCGACGTTGTAGGGTATTTTAGTAGTTTTCAAATTACCTACAACGTCGGCTATTTGTAAAGGGCCGACGTTGTAGGGTATTTTAGTAGTTTTCAAATTACCTACAACGTCGGCTATTTGTAAAGGGCCGACGTTGTAGGGTATTTTAGTAGTTTTCAAATTACCTACAACGTCGGCTATTTGTAAAGGGCCGACGTTGTAGGGTATTTTAGTAGTTTTCAAATTACCTACAACGTCGGCTATTTGTAAATAGCCGACGTTGTAGGGTATTTTATTTGTTTTCAAGTTACCTACAACGTCGGCTATTTGTAAAGAGCCGACGTTGTAGGGTATTTTAGTAGTTTTCAAATTACCTACAACGTCGGCTATTTGTAAAGAGCCGAAGTTGTCGGGTATTTTAGTAGTTTTCAAATTACCTACAACGTCGGCTATTTGTAAATAGCCGACGTTGTAGGGTATTTTATTTGTTTTCAAGTTTGTTGTATGTGTAACTTACAACGTCGGTTAACATTTAGCCGACGTTGTATGTGTACCTTACAACGTCGGCTAACATTTAGCCGACGTTGTATGTGTACCTTACAACGTCGGCTAACATTTAGCCGACGTTGTATGTGTACCCTTACAACGTCGGCCAGATTAACGTCGGATTTTAGCCGACGTTAAAGGGTCCATTTAGCCGACATTAAAAGCCGTCTGTGTAGTAGTATATTTATGTTCGAACGTCCATCATTATGAGTATTTAATGTGTTTTATGAGCCATTACTTGTAACATTAACTAGGAGATTAAATATGTAACCGATCAGGTGCCTAAGATATATAGCTGTACGGATCCTCTAGAAGGGGGACAGATTTCGAACGAGAAGGGGAGACCAAGCAATTTGAGAGTTTACATTGAAACACACTTGTCGTTCTTGTATTTTTCCGGTAGTGTTGGCCTGCCGGCCGATCGCCTGAAGATCGGGAAACCATCAACGCCGCTTCCATAACCCAACATTAGAGAGCATACAGCGAGCTCTCTCTAACAAAGTCCTGTTCATACGTTCGGCAACACCATTCTGCTGGGGGTTTTCCAGACAAGGTCTTGTGCCTGGCAATTCCTTGTGCTACACAGAACTTAGTGAAATCTGACTCACAGAACTCCAAGCCATTGTCTGTCCTGAGCTTCTTGACCTTTTTCCCTGTCTGAGTCTCAACAAGTATTTTCCACTTTTCGAAAATGGAAAATGCCTGATTTTTATGTTTCAGGAAATAGACCCAGACTTTACGAGAGAAGTCATCAATAATAGACATAAAATATCTACAACCTCCCATAGACTGGACATTAGTCGGTCCCCATAAATCAGAATGTATATATTCCAATACATCTTTGGTACGGTGTGTAGCAGTAGAGAAACTAACCCTCTTTTGTTTCCCAAAAACACAATGGTCACAAAATTGTAATTTACCCGTACCTAAACCGAGGAAGCCTTTCTTGCTCAGGATATGCATGCCTTTCTCACTCATATGCCTAGACGCATATGCCATAGTTGAGTGAGATCAGCATCAGACATCGACGAGGATACCGTAACATAACCTGTCACAGTATGCCATGCAACACGTACAAGCTTCCAGAACGAGAAGTTTTCATGAGAACAAGAGAGCCTTTTATAACCTTCAAAACTCCACTTTCAGTTGTGTACATGCACCCCAGAGATTTCAAGATGCCCAAGGATATCAGATTGCATTTCAAATCAGGAATATACCGAACATTGATAAGAGTCCTGATAACGTTATCATGAGTTTTAATCTGCACACTTCCAATTCCACTAACCTTGCATTGGGCATCATTACCCATCAAGACAACTCCACCATCAACTGGTTCCAGAGAGATGAACCAGTCTTTGTGTGGACACATGTGGAATGTACAATCATAGTCCAGAATCCACTCAGTGTCGCTCCGTTTGTCACCGGAGCTAACAGATAACATAACATCGCCTTCTGAATCACTCTCAACAACACTAGCTTCATCGGACTTTTTCTCTCTATCTTGCTTGTTCTTCAGTTTGAAGCATTCAGTCACATCATGACCATGTTTCTTACAGTACTTACAGGATTTGTTGGACTTACGTCCTTTGGACTTGGATCTAGATTTTTTATTGCTACTCCCTATTTCAAGTGAACGACCCCTAACAGTCAAGTCTTCACCTTTGTCCTTGGACTTAGTTTCTAAGTCAAATTTTTCTTTGGACAATAGGTTCGACTTAACACTTTCGAAAGTTAGGACATCAAGACTATTACCATACAACATAATTTCTTTGAAATGCTTGTATGATGTAGGGAGAGAAACAAGCAACAAAATAGCACGATCCTCACCTTCAATTATGACATCAATATTTTCCAAGTCCAATAAAATATAATTGAATTCATCCAAATGAGACTGAATTGAAATACCTTCCATCATACGGATTGTGTACAGCCGCTCTTTCTGGCGCAGCTTGTTCGCCAGAGATTTGTCCATGTAGCGTGAATTCAGTTCGGACCATAAACCTGATGTAGTCGTCTCACCTACCACCTCACGTAGAACCGATTTAGATACGCACAATTGAATGGTTGAACGTGCATTGTCATCTAAATCTTCCCAATCTTCATCTGTCATTGTAGTCGGTTTCTTCTTCTTCATAGCTAGCGCTTTTTTCAAACCGTTCTGGGTTAGAACGGTTTCCATCTGAACCTTCCAAATAGAAAAACTAATTTTCCCGTCGAACTTCTCGATATCGAACTTGGTAACAGTCGACATCTTCAGAAATAATTTTCAATTAAACTGCTCTGATACCACTTGTTACGAATATAGCGGAATAATGCAAAAGCGAATAATCGAAAATTGAGAATTATAGAAGTTAAATAATAAGTATAAATACCGAATGACTAAAGAAATAGGAATATATATATATATATATATATATATATATATATATATATATATATAATATTATCACTCAAATGAAATGAAATAAATGAATATACTATATATATCTACGTGAAAGAAGGAAATGGATTGGGATGAATATGAATGCATTGAAATTGATAATTAATAATTACAAAAGTCAAAAGACAAATCTATTTATACATTTAGAATGAGAGAAAAACGCATCAATTGCATGAACGAGAGATGAAGGCGGACAACGTGCAGGATCCCTAGAGCATGCGATGCGGACGATTGAGGATGAGACGTTACATGCAATTTGAGCCACAAACAATTATTATGTTCTAACAATACCATCTGGGTTCAAACGCATGAAAAACAAATGTCAATCCAAGACTTTCCGTTTTGAAGCACAGATCTTAAAATTATTGATCTCAACACAAAAACGGAAAGAAAGCTTCTCAAGATTAGAGACTCCTCCATTAATTCTACTCTTAAACTCAACCTCATAGAAAACTAATGAAGTGACCGACAGAAAATATAAAACCAACACCATTTACCGGGCAATTAATATCAAAATTGAAACCCCCAAGTATCAATTGCTTAATTGTTCGGCACGAGAAATTAAAGCATCAACATGTGTTAAACGTAGGACGTAGCTACAGCTTTGAGATTCCAAGCAGCTCTCCCCTTACAGTTTATGTTTATGCATCACACAGCCATAGTTAAGACATAAAATGGCATGCATCAAGAGGAAGTGCATTTTCATTGCTAATGTAAAAGGGAATATTTTATATGATGTACAAAATGGTTCAGTGTTCATATCTAGAGATGTACATGAAAAATAATAGTATTTTTACTAAAATTCATAACATAATTGAATAAATGATCTTGCATATTATGAGTGTTTAGTTAGTGTTTTGTTTGATATGGTGGTGGCTAAATTAAGCAAGCATGAACCCATGAAATATTTGAGCCTTTGACTGACACTTCAGTCCAATTATTTTATTCTTGTGTGATATCTTCCATGGACTTGTATCTCTAGAACTTGCCTTGATTCTCTTTAAAGCTAAGTTGATTCATGCATGATTTTTAATATGATTAAGGCCATCTTTGAATTTTAGTCTCACTAGCCAAATAGCCTGTTCATACCATAATTGATTTTCCTTTGTCAGCCACTTTGAGCCTGTCAACCGTATTTTTGTTCTTATTGAGCCACATTATAATAAGCCTCATACCTGAAATTAATTTCCTTAACCTTGCCTAGAGGACTAGGGGAGCTTTGATTGGGTAAATGCATAAGGATTGAGTGTGTGAAAAAAGGTTGACAAAGTGTCTATATGAGTGAGAACAATAATTGTCATTGGAATTCTCTATATGCGTGAGAACAATAATTGTCATTGGAGTTCTATGAGCTTTTTGGTTGGTATTTTCAAAAAGAAAATGAGTTGATATAGTTGTTTCAATTTGAGGTTGTTTCTAAACTAAAGAGGGTGAAATGGGTGGTGAAAAGTGCCTTTCTTCTTCGACGAAAAAAAAAATCAAAAGAAAAAAAAAACGAAAAATAGCAATACAAAAAAAATGAGAAAAAAGAGAAATTGAAATTATCATTTTTTGTTGTTATTAGTATTCCTGTTGAATAAGGTATGAATAGTTTATGGTCTCATGAGATGTGATAGTTAATTTGGTTGGAGTTGGAATATCAAAATAACATGATCAACTGAGTTGATTTGGTCTTTATTTTTGAGTTAGTTCATTTAATCATGCTCCTCTAGTTTTGAAGGCTTTTTGAACTACTTTTCCAAATATTTCATACCCTTTGCCCTAATCCCCATTACAACCTTGGAGAAAGTCCTTATGATTTGATCATGCATGTTATCTTATAGTGGAGAATGAGAAGATATGCAAGCCTATGGTAGAGCATTTCTACAGGAATTGATTTGAGTGAAATTTATACACCATTCAAACACTTTTGAGTGACGAGTGATATACCGTGAGGGATTGTTTGTTTAGTTTACTCCACTTTCAAATAAAATGCTAGCTAAGTATTTATAATGTGTATGGGGCCAATGTTCATGAAGTGTTATGAGTTTATTAAAAAAAATTTATGTTTTCTTAAATAATGTCTTTGCTTGAGGACAAGCAAATGATTAATGTGGGGAATTTTGATAAGCACTATTTTTATACTTAATTTAAATTAATTTTTATAATAAAGTAGTTTTATTTATTTTAAGCTTTATTTTATATTTTGCACTAATATAATAGTTAGTTGAATAATTAGGCTTAATGAACCTATTAATATGATTTGGACTAAATTTATTAATTGAGCTAATTATATATTTTTCTGTTTATTGTTAGTTGGCCCAATTTAAATGCTTTTAATTATTTTAATTATTTTTTATGAGTTCAGTAGCCAACAGCCCAAATATTCATTTGTAATTTTTTTTCTTTTGTCTTGTTTTTAGGCTTTTAGCTTTGCACGTAAGAAGCAGACAAGCAAGAAGACTCCTTCAGCGAACAGCGTGCGACGTGAATTGCGACAATTGCTCACCTCTTTGCAATTGGCACAAATTGCGCAATTTCTTATGTATAAATATAGTAGGCCATTTGCTTTGTAGACGCAACCAGTTTTAATTCATTGTTTGATTTCCTTTAGTCAGCCTCTCACACACGTATATGTATATATATATTTTCCTTAAATTCTCTTTTTAGAGAATTAATATATTTATATATATTTTTATTTTGTAAACAATCCCTACGATGTACCGCTGAGTTCTTATTTTTCTAATTCGAGGATTATTGAAGTTTGATTATACAAGACCAGTAAGCTTTATTGGCCTAAATTATTATTTGCACTTTATTATCTATATATCTTCTGTTATATTTATATAAATTATTGCTTGGTTAATTGTTGCAATAGGGTCCATTGTTCAATTGTCTTGTTATTAAATTGCTAGTCAGAACCTTGAATCCGTAATTGTTTAAGTGTTTTGATGTTAGTAGCAAATAGCACAATTTGATTATAACTGATTTTCAGTTTGTGTTATGAAGATATATAATCTAGCTTAAATGAACCGAGCTTGTGAGTTTGTTGGCTAGGATTGGTAGTCTTTCTAATTCTATTAATGTTGTTAGTAAATTAAATCCTAAGAGCTTGTTTAGGGTTGTTTATTAGCTAGGAAAGTAATTAAAGAGCTTGTTTTGATTACCGACGAAGTAAGGAAAGATAGGTTGTTAGAGCTTGTTAATAACCATAACCAATCTACTAAAGAGTTAAGTTAATTTGGCTTGCAAATCAATATCTATCTTGCTAGAATCGAACTGATATTATGCCTTGGGTTGAATACTAGTTGCCATTGACGTTTATTTGATAATTATTTGCTATTTGATATTATTTTTCATTTATTGTTACTATTTAAGTTTCTATTCTCATTTCATTATTTATTAAATCTATTGACAAAAATAAGTCTAACCAATCTCTGTGGGTACGACCTTACTCATCGCTAGTGCAATTCATAAGAGTAAGTATTTATTATTTATTATTTGTTGGTTTCGACACCCATCAGTATATTCCTCTTAGATTACAAGATTATTATTGTGATTATGTAATACATGGCAGGTCTTCTTCACACTCTTTACGGCCATAGAGTATTCATTGTTGCATCTCCTCTAATTCTGAACCTAAGACATAATGAGGCAGTCAAACTTTAGTGTCGGAAACATGATATGTACGCTGAATTCAAGCCCTTCAGTACAAGCATACAAGGACACTCACTGATTTACCTCCCGACATGGGAAAACTCCAATAGGCTGGAAAATGGGTATATAAGATCAAACATAAATGAGAGACCGGTTGGTTATCGGGTTTTATGAATTTATTATGGTGGAGCTCCATGGTTTCCGTATGGATACAACTTAAGAAATGTAAGCAATGGTTGTGGTGAGTGTTGATTTTTTTTTTGTAATATAAACTAGGATGATACCTTGGATCCTAAGTTCGTTAGTAAGCATCATTTTGTAGGGCGGGATTTTTGAATCTGCAAGCAAGCAGTAGACTCAAATTCAAGAATGATCACTTTATTTTCAAACACATAGAAGCTGCTTCAAGCCTTTTGGAGGATCTGGATGGTTACACATCATTAATAAAGCCTAACACCATGGGTATCCATCCAGTCCTCACTCATACGTGCACCAGTGCAGACAATTTGTGCATTTGGAGATGCACGAGGGAAGCATTCCAACTTCCCTTGGATTTTTCTCAACACCTCAGAGGCATTCTTACGCAAAGACTCCACAATAACAACTCTCTCTAGCGCAGGGGATTTTGAGAGCAGCGTTTTCACAAAAAGCATTTCGAGTGCGGATTGATCAATAAATGCTTCAATCTTAATTGTGTTAAGCATATGCAGCTCTTGAATAAATAAGCAACTGTTTTGATCCTCCAAAAGCCTTGAAGCAGCTTCTTGGTCATCCTTCCCACAAAACTATAACTCAAGAAGAAATAAAAAACAAGCACAACTGTGAGGACATTTGAAAAAGCAAAAGAAGAAGAATCATACATGATTGCCAAATATATACTCTACCTCATAAGCCATAATCCATAGTTCACATAGGTTGGGGCATTTTTGAAGCAATTGCATAGAAATGATGAGCTGCTTCCGACACCGAAAATCTAATTCATATAGCTTCAGCACTCGCAGATTTATTGCAGTTGGAAACATAGATACACGCATACACTAAAAAAATAGGAAATAAGAAACAAAATTAGCCACCACAAGAACATTAACAAAATAGAAGGTAAAGAATTATATCTATCCATCCATTTTCCAAGTAAAATGAGTTAGATTCTCACCGACAATGAAGAGCCACACAACCAAAGAGTCTTAATAGCTTTCAAATGCGGTGCCAACCATCTCGAATAAAAGTAATCATCAATAGGATCAATAACAGACAAGATTGCAAGCCGTGGAGGGCAGATCTCAAATTTATTCATACCTCCACAATAATGGAGAGCCAGCTTTTCAAGCTTAGGAATACTAATACTAGAGGCAATTCCATTAACACTGCGGTTAAATACAACATTGAAGAAAGCTAATGAAGCGACATTGGAAAATAAACCACAATCATTTACAGGCAAATTAATAAAAGGAACTTGGACTATCAGTTTCTTAATTGCAAGAGAGTAAACAAAATGGCAGCTGATAATCTTGCTCTACATCACATAATAAATATAAGTTAAGTTCCTCCGCACCATTTCTTTGACAGAAAAAGACACCACCTATCAATACCAGATTGCTGCGGCAACGGCGAAGGATCACATTCAGCGTTTATCTCTAGAGTAAATTTCCTAACAGGCCCAGCACGGGAAAAGAGGATATTATTGATTATGTTGACGATGGTTCTACCTTCATCATCTTTGGACTGTTGGAAACTTTGCACGAATTCCTCATCCAATGCAAGCCGCTCATGCTGCAACCAAAAATGATTCCAGTTCCTTGAGAGTAGAGCAGTTGTGGCGGCGTCTCGGGTGGGCAAACGCTCCAATATTCTGTCCCTCTACCGGCAGCTCACTTATTAAATCCCTACTTGCATCTGCTACGGTTTTGAGTTTCCGAGCCATTAAATTGAAAGAACATTGAGGCGCCACTCGAAATCAAAACCTAAAATCGTTCTATTCTTCAGCTCTGATGTTTGGTTTGGTTAGGGTTGCGGATTAGGAAATCCGAAGGGAAACGGAGCAAAGTAGCAGACGCCAAATGGAGAAGACTAATTTAAGGCCGACCGCCGGTGGAGCTAAGTGGAGACGGGAGAGAGAGAGTAGAGATAGGGCAAATTATGCTGTGGACCTGGGTCCAAAACTACGTCGTTTTTGTCTCTTCTTCTTTTTTTTTTTTTTTTAAACATATTGCTGAATATAGAGTTGTCCAAAATGTGTGAATGTAGAGGTTTCGAAGTGTGAATGTAGAGTATAAAAATCGTGAATGTAGATTTATAATTGTGTGAATGTAGAGTTGCCCAGAAATGTGTGAATGTGGAGGTTTCAATTTGTGAATATAGAGTATAGAAATCGTGAATGTAGAGTTATGCATGTGTGAATCTGTAATAGAGTTAAGAAGTTCTAGCAACTTGTAGCCCTGTAATGTATGAATGTAGAGTTCTCAAGTTGTGAATATGAAGTATAGGACCTGTGAATATAGAGTTTTGAATGTGTGAATGCATAACAGTGGTAATATAGTTACTAAACATATAATCCTGTAATGTGTGAATGTGGAGTTTACAAAGTGTGAATGTAGAGTATAGTGTATGTGAATGTAGACCCAGGTACACCTTGCAAGGTGGACATGGGTCACGGCATAACAACCCGTAGAGACAGAGAGACAGCTGAATCGCAGGGCTGAAATCCATAAGCAAGCTTTCTGGGCCTTAGATTAGGTCGTACATAATAATTTGGTAAAAACACGGTCTCAAAGAACTGAAAATTTGTGGTTAATTATTTTTTATAAAATTATTTCAGTTCTGTCATTTATAATTGACTAGTTTTTTCTATGAGGGGCGCAAAAACATATACTCAATATTTATATTTAAAAAATAACTAATAAATTCTTACTAACTAAAATCAAAGTAAAAAAGTTATTTATTATATTAATTCAATATATAATGTCTAAAAATATTATTCTCATTAAAACATAAAAAAAAATATAATGGTTGGATAGTCTCAATGTTCCATCAATTCACTAAAACAAAAAAATATTGGAACGCATTTTAAAAACAAAAAAAAAAAAAAAAAAAAAAGAACAAAAACAAAAAAGCCATCATATATGCTGATCTGTTGCAATCTGACTTGGATAAAGTCTCTCTAGCTATGGGTAATCCTATTCGCAAATCGTTTAAACAAAAACAAAGAATAGAAAATGCTCTAGCTAATTTCCTAACATCATTGACAATCAGATCAAACGAAGATACCCGGGATTGATTTTGGATTATCATAATGAATTTGTCTGGATTTTCCTGTTTCATCATTGTCATCAGCAAATAACTCCTTTGACCCATACCTAATGATATTGTCAAGTTCTTCCTGCATTAAGATTTAGATAGCCACAATTGATTTAAGAAAATGCTGTTGATCACAAAAATACCCATCACAAAAGGAATTACTGATTGGCTAAATACTCATAGACAAATATTAACAAACCAGAAACTCAATGCAAAGGAATAATGACTGGAAGAAATACAATACATTTAAAAGGACTATCATTGAGGATTAATAGCGGCAAATGATACTGTTAATAACTGTATGGATAAAGGCAGTTCCAATGATTAAAAAGCACATAAAACTAAATAATAATGGAATAAAACCATTCACAGAACACAGAGCATTCACTTGACACTAAGAAAAAGGTATTAATTTACCATTTCTGTATAACCTTGAGAAATAAATCAAGGCGCTCTGCTTAAATACTTGTAGGATTTTTAATTTGTTTTGCTCTAAATATTACCCTTCATAATGTACTATTGCCATTACTTACAGAGAGGAAATCACCTCACCGCACCCCTCACCCAAAAAAAAAAAGAAAGAAAAAAAAAACAAACAAACAAACACACAAAAGTATTAATTAATAGTAGTTTATATGAATGAATCCAGAGAGAATGACTCATACAGAAGGTTTATAGCTCAAATACCTAAATTGGATGGTCAGATGATCTGTTNAAAAGAATTTGTTTAAAGCAATCAAGTTCTATTACCTGGTTGATATTTTGAGCCTTGAGCCTCCCAACAACTAGATGCTCTAAAACCATTTTCTTCTTAGTCATCTGCACCATCCTTTCTTCGATAGTTCCTCTTGTTATGAGTCTATATATAATTACCTGGATGATCATAAATAAGCAAATAAATCCAGAAACCCACAACAAGGCATCAAAAAGTCTGAACAGAATGGTAAACTCATAAGCAAATATTTAACCTTGCTTGTTTGACCAAGCCTATGAGCCCTAGCCATTGCCTGTAGATCAGAAATCCACAACAAGGCATCAAAAANAGCCCTAGCCATTGCCTGTAGATCAGAAATCCACAACAAGGCATCAAAAACTAACCTGTAGCAGGTAAGGCACGGGCGACGAGAAACAGCAACGACGGCGACGGAGACGAGAAACAAGCAACGAGAAAACCGATGGAGTCTGAGTAGCGGGTGCGGCGGCGATGGAGTCTGAATAGGGAAATGGAGATCCACTTTCCGACCAACGTTTTTCAGCAGTGAGCGGCGGCGGCGGCTGAAATGCGACATGGAGATGGAATGAATTAAAGGTCTGAAAATTTCGCGAAGGAAGGAAATGGCGGACTGATTATTCGCGAAGGAGGGAGGAGTAATTTTNCTGATTATTCGCGAAGGAGGGAGGAGTAATTTTTGTCTCAGATCTAAAAATTTCGCGTAAGTAATGTATAAGATGGACAGACTTTTAGCGGCACCAGTATGAGCGGGTGCCGCGGAAAGTGAATTATTAAAATAATAATTAACTTTTCGCGGCACCCGCTTGTTGTAGGTGCCGTGAAAAGTTAATCATTATTTTAATAATTTATTTTTCGCAGCACCTGATCCCGGTGGGTGTCGCGGAAAGTATGGTCTTTTTTTATTTTAGAGAATACACTACACCTTTTTTAGAAGGTATAGCTAAAGATTATACTTTTATATGATCAATTTTGTAGTAGTGACTTATTTTTATGTTTTTGTTATTAGTTCTTGAAGTTAAATCCAAATCAAAGGATTTTATACTTTTGGAGGAATTTAAAAGTGTGGCTTAAACATAGAAAATGCTTCCCACTTATTAGAAAATGCAATTTAACAAGTTGAGGTTTGAAATGCAATATAATCCATCATGGTCTTGCTTGCTTGCCTTCTTGGAATTGAGAAGGTTGTCATTATTTGAAGTCTAATGTTTAACTCTGAGTTTAAAATTATGCAAAAATTTTTATAATTCCCTCGTGCCTCTATAAAAGCGAAAATTGCTTACATATAATAATTTTAATTTTGTGTATCTCCTCAATATTTAGTATAACTTCAATAGAGTTTAATGATGTGTTTGGAATTTGGAATACCCTCTTCTTCCTCTACCTACCACAAACACCTTTCTTTTCTTCCACCAATATGATCTTTTGGAGATGCGCAAGGAAAGCGTAGCAACTACCAATGAATTCTGCCCGCCTAGCAAATTAGCTTTCATATTATCAGATTTTTTAATAACAAGTCTCTCTAGGGTAAGGGATTTCGAGAGCAGCATTCTCACAAAAAACATTTCGCGTTTAATTTGATCCAGCCACTAAAAATAAAACAATTTGTTGGTCCTGGTTAAGAAGCTAGAAGTGAGTCTAGAAGGACACACCCTTTTGAAGGTTGAACTTGATCAAAGATAAACACAGCGGATAAATAAAGTTTTGATGATTTTAAAATCACTTTGCACGAGATTTATCTTATGAAAATTAGGTTTGGTTTTAACATGCAATGCAATACGTAAAATAAAAGAGAGAGAGAGAGAGGAGTTTTTATATTGGTTCGGTGGTTAATGAAGCCTACTCCACTCTTCTTCATAACTTCTGAAAGATTGCACTATTGTCTCCTTAATAGTACAATATTTCCTCTACAACGTGCTCCTTTGATCACCAAGCCCGGCAGTCACGTCTCTTTAGGTTTTTCAACTTCTTCAAAGTTTACTCCGCCTTTTTCTACTTCTCCAAAGTAGAGATAGGTTGAAATGGTTGAATATGTTTCTCCAACGTGAGAGTCTTATGTTTGAGCTTCTTGATTCAACTCTTGAACTTCATAAGATCTCTTTCGTAAACTGGATCGTGATTATGAGCTTTTGAATATTTTGCACACTGAAAGTTTTGCTTGCTAATGCTTTTCGCTTTTTTCAACCCGAATGAGGAGGATCAAGGGTATTTACAGGTGTGAATTTTCAAATCCGTTGGAGGGAATATGAAATTTAAAATCCTATTAACCAGTGTGTAATATCCAATGGGACCTTTTGAGAATGTCAGTACTTTCTAGCCGTTTGCCCACTTTTATGCAAGGACAATTTGTCTTTTGTCTCACATAAAGAGACAATCATTTAACGCTCCTTGGGATCATCACCTAGGATCCGTTTGACATCCGTTTGACATTCAGGTTATACCCAACCTCAAGGCTATGTACAAGACAAATCTCAGAGAATGTCTAGTGCCTTGGGTACTTGTAAGAATGATTGACTTTATTATTCTCATATTATCTCCTCGAATCAATCATCTTTGATTGTTCAGTCTTCAAGGGTTCGGCCCTTCCATTCTTCGGCCTTATATCTCCATAGTGTTCAGTCTTTGTGTTTTCAATCTTCAGATCTCCAAGTCTTCAGCTTGAGGTCTTTGACTCGAAATGATAGAGAGTCACTCTTGAAATGTAAGGATTCGTCTAACAGCAACTTCTAGACAAGGATTCGCCCTTTTAATAAACAAAAGGCAAAGTAAAAGATTGGGTGGTCTCCTCGGGTCTTTGGTATCATCAAAATCAATGGTTTGGGGTTCCTAACAATTTCTTCCTTTTTGATGATGCCAACACCTATACTCAAACCATTAGGGTACTTGTATCCAAAAGTGGATTTTTATTAACATAGCCGAATAGTGGAGTTTAACATTTCATAGACGAGGAGTAAGAATACTAGATAATACACACACGCATGAACCCCAAAAACTTGTCTTTTATTTAATCAAAATATGCAAACATTACAAAAATATAGCAATTGAAAGTAAGGGAGGACTGAAAATTATATTTTCTCCTCGTCTTTGCTGGTCTTCTTCTTGTTCAGTCTTTCCAATTTTTCAGCTTCCCATAGATCAAGCATGTCATTGATCTCTCTTCTAGCTTTAAGCACATCCAAGCCTTCATTCTTGTATGCATACTTGCTGTTGATCTTAAGCATGAGATAGTTTTGAGTTGCTTCGCCAAGATTCTTTCCTTGGATGATTCGCCATTTCCACCATTTGATCAGCTCGGGAGCAGTCATTCCATCCAGGAAACTTTGGCCAGTTGCAGTCATGATCTGTATGATACCACTCATCTTAAGATCATCTTAGTCATTGATCTGTATATTGTTTGCACTTTCAAGCTTCTTTAAGAATTCTTCAAAAATTCTTTGTCCTTCTTGCTGTTTTTGAAATAACTCTTCATCTTTCTTCTTTTTCTCAAAGATTCTTTCATTATGATTCTTTATGATAACTTTGTCCTTTGCCGATTTCTCTTTCTAGAAGGGTGGAATGTTGCAGTCTTTGTACCATTTTCCACTCCCTTCTTCATATGGGATATAGTCGAGCAATCGTCCATCATGTGCTCGGGTGGTTTCTCTCTTCGTTTGCTTTGGTGCTTGACTTCTGGAGGATTGTCCCTGTTTTCTTTTTGCAGGTGATGGTGAGGGCGAAGGATTATTCTTGAGAGTCAAGAATTCTTCTCTGGTTTGCTCACCACTTCTTGGTCCATGACCATCATCCTTATCAACTCGTCGGATCAAAATCTCCTTACAAGTGTTCTTTCCCCCCTTGTTGGCATCATTCGCCTCCATTAATCAATCAATTTTGTCACTTAGACTATTGACACAGATTTGAAGGTCCTTAAGAGTCCACTCGTATTCAGAGAGATAAGTTCCCATTTGGTTCTGGTTCCCAGTAACATATTCCAACTTCATGCAAGACAGATCAAGTCGTTCCTTGATGAACGCATGCTTCGTGACTAATTCGTGTTGAATTTTCTTGATTTCGGCCAATGACTGTTTCAATGATTTGAGAGGGACAGAGTTCTCGGGGAAGGCTTTGTCAACCTTTTGCTCAAGGGCACTGATTCTTGCATTATCAGAAGATTTAGATGCCCTCTGTTAGGAACATCATGTAATAGGTTTTGATGATACCAACTGTTAAGTAAGAATCCCCAAGTCTCGATACATAGGCAAAACAATGTAAGTTCGATAAGTAAACTAAGAGCGAAAATACAACCGGGTAATTTGAGCTCAACTCGGGAAATATTTAAGCTTAAGGTAAACTTGTTTGAACAACTTAGAAGTTTTCGTGTTGTAAGCAAACAGATAGATCAGAAGCAGGCACGAGACAACTCTGGAGGAATAAGGGTCTACGAGACATCAACTAAGTCTCGAGACACAAGCCAAGTTCGAGAGGTAAGGACCTCTCGATATACCTATCGAGTTCGAGACGTAAAGAATATTCGAGAGATAGACCTCTCGATACATGGGATTGAAACATCAAGTGGTCGAGACATCTTCTATGGTCTCGATAAACCGGCACTTCTCCAAGAGGCTGAATGTTAGTCAACATGTGCAGATAAAATACTCTAAGTTTGGAGAAGAAGAATATCATGGAGATAAAATATTGAAGAGGTGCTGAGCGGGAGGTTTCAAAATGGACGGAAGTGGATGACACGTCAGACCTCCACCACAAACGGTCAAGAAGTGCACCAATCCTGAAGTGGTCAGATTCCCCAAACAAGGAATGATGGGAACATAAAAAGAGTAACTTTATCCAAAAGAAGCAAGTGAAGCATGAGCTCAAGAAAGTGGAATATGGAATATTCACTACAAAACAAAAGGCTCAAGTTACAAGACCACTACTCCATGAAAAATGCTGAAATTGTGCAAAGACCCATGTTCGGCGTGGGAGACCAATTTCAAACGGAATAGTTTTCCCTCCAACGGAACTATTCTTCTACTCTCATATATAAGGACGTAAAGACACAGAAGAAAAAGGGGTTGTGAAAGAGGTCAAGAGGTTAACAAGAGGTGTCTGATAAAAACGTTCTAGTGCAAAGTGCTTAACTTGGAATATCATCCTGATATTCAATACAGCGAGAGAACACATCTTAGTGTTCGAAGAGAGTTACAAAGCTAAACTGTCATACATCCAGAAGGTGACCAAAGCTGCTCTACATTAAAGTTGATTCAACGATAGCTTGTGGTCAGATTGGAGATTGTTACATTCAACTGTGACTATCAACAACGTCTTGCTTTGGATTAAGCAAGGGAGGTGGAGTATCCTGGCTGCTGTCCGAGCGAAAGAAACCTGAGGCTTGACGCGGGCTTGGTGATCAAAGGTCAAGTGCTCGAGAGGTGGAGTAACTGGAAGCGGGGAGAAAAACCTGAGGAGAGGCGGAGTAACCTGGCTGCTGTCCGAGCGAAAGAAACCTGAGGCTTGACGCGGGCTTGGTGATCAAAGGTCAAGTGCTCGAGAGGTGGAGTAACTGGAAGCGGGGAGAAAAACCTGAGGAGAGGCGGAGTAACCTGGCTGCTGTCCGAGCGAAAGAAACCTGAGGCTTGACGCGGGCTTGGTGATCAAAGGTCAAGTGCTCGAGAGGTGGAGTAACTGGAAGCGGGGAGAAAAACCTGAGGAGAGGCGGAGTAACCTGGCTGCTGTCCGAGCGAAAGAAACCTGAGGCTTGACGCGGGCTTGGTGATCAAAGGTCAAGTGCTCGAGAGGTGGAGTAACTGGAAGCGGGGAGAAAAACCTGAGGAGAGGCGGAGTAACCTGGCTGCTGTCCGAGCGAAAGAAACCTGAGGCTTGACGCGGGCTTGGTGATCAAAGGTCAAGTGCTCGAGAGGTGGAGTAACTGGAAGCGGGGAGAAAAACCTGAGGAGAGGCGGAGTAACCTGGCTGCTGTCCGAGCGAAAGAAACCTGAGGCTTGACGCGGGCTTGGTGATCAAAGGTCAAGTGCTCGAGAGGTGGAGTAACTGGAAGCGGGGAGAAAAACCTGAGGCTTGAGGCGGGCTTGGTGATCAAAGCTCAAGCGCTCGTTATTGTACTAGAAAGGGAAGTTTTTAGTGCAATCCTTCCAGGGAGTTTCTGGAAGAAGAGTGGAAGTAGGCGGGTTGGCCGAACCACTTAAAAATCTCTCTTGCATTTACTTTCTGTTTTTATCTCTCGCTAACTTCTCGATTGCACTGCATATAATCACACCTCTCGAACTAACCCAAACTCGTGCTAACCAAAAAGGGGATAACATTTCCGCTGCGCATAAAACTTTGTCTTCACCTCGTGAGGTATCGAACCTAAACATCCTAAGTTCAATACACACGAGAGGTCGAAAAGATTTGCAAAATCTTATACAAGTCTATTCACCCCCCCCCCTAGACTTGTACCCCATCCCCTTGGGACCAACAATTGGTATCAGAGCAAGTTCTCTGATCGATATAAACCTTTGTTTATATTGCCTAGAGATCCTTCTTTGAAAAATCTTTTTAAATATTTTCAAAGCACGAGATAATTTTTCAATATGGACAGCATGTTGTCGAGACATCTTCTCTTTGATCTTAGCAGGTTTGACGACTGGAAAACACGCATGCTTGCGTACTTATCAGCCCTCCATGATGAGATGGCCGAGGTTATAACTTCTGGACCAGTCAAGATCCTAATGGTTAATACTGCTGCAGTTCAAACCCAAGAAACACCAAAGTACATCCCAAAACCTAGGGAAGAATGGACCAGTGATGATAGGAAGAGAAACAACCTGGACAATATTGCCAAGGATATTCTCTTCAGAGCTATAGACGAAACCATCTTCCCAAAAGTGAGGAAGTGCAAAACGGCAAAAGAGGTATGGGATACTTTGATGTTAATTGGTGAAGGTGACGAACAGGAAAAGGAAAACAAGCTCACCGTGGCCATGAAGAAGTTCGAAGACTTCAAGATGAAGCCAGGAGAGAGCATCGACGGCATGGAGTCTCGGTTCATGAAGCTCACAACCGAGATCAGTGACCTTGAAAAGGAGATCCCACAAAAGGAGCTGAACCTGAAGGTCTTACGTGGCCTCACTAAGGAGTGGGAAGTAAAGGTGATCACGATGAGAGATCACCGAGATCTGAAGGAAACCACAACAGACAAACTCTTCCGGGATCTCAAAGCCTTCGAGTTCGAGATGTTCCCAAGAGATGAGGACATTGTGGATCGACGAAACGTAGCACTTGTTGCTGAGCAACCATCCACATCTTCAAGGTCAGACTCTAATCCTATGAATGTTATGTCTGACGAACAGTTTGCTCTCTTTGTGAGAAAGTTCAGGAAATACATGAAGATGAACCAGGAGAGCAACAAAAGTTCACCTTCCTCCTCAAGAAGGAAAAATGAGAGATATCCATCCAGAAGGACGGAGGAGGAAAATCAGGGTCTATGCTACAACTGTAGAAGACCGGGACATTTCAAGGCCGAATGCCCTTACCCACTAGTAAGCAAGCATCAGGGCCAAGAAGGCAAGGATTCCAAGAGAATAGAGGAATCCAGGGAGAAGCCAACACAAGGTGGCTTCAAAGGATCATCAAAGACGTATCAGCGCAGGAAGGCGCTTGTTGCTGAAGAATTCGAGAGGACAATCGAGGAGTCCGAGACGTCGAGCTCCAGCGAAAGCAGCAGCAGCTCAGAGGATGAGAGGGGGCTCATCTGCTTATACACCGAGGAAGAGGAGAATCAATGCCTAATGGCCATTGACAACGAGGTAACCTCTACTCCTACATCTCGCTGCTCTACTTCTACCTCTCGTTGTTCTTCATTTAAAAGCGATGAGGACCCCTTCGAGATGTTGGAATCGCTCAGAAGGAACCTTAACATCGCCAATAGCACTCATGCTAGAGTGATGGATGAAAACAGCAAGCTAACTGCTGAAAGAGATATGCTTAAGAACGTCTCGAAAGAGAATTTGGAGCTGACTCTCAAAGTAAGTGAGTTAGAAGCCAAAGTAATCCTACTATCTGAAGAGTGCAAAGCTCGAGAGACGAGAGAGCTTAATCTTCGAAAGGTCATAGCATCATACACTAATTCCTCCAAAGCTATGGAGAAAATGGTGGTTGATCACAGACCTACAAGTGATAGAACCGGTCTAGGGTTCCATCAAGACCATCTCTCGAGAGATAAACAGACCAATGGTTTGGGAACTTCAAGAAATGGAGGATCTCAACCCAAACCAAATAAAGGTCATAAAGGACCAACAGAAAAGACCAGAGTAGCTATTCATAAACCGTCCCTATACACCAGCAATGGAAAGTATAGGAAAGCTACGAAGAATGGCCGGGTAAACAATATCGAGAGATCACCTTGCTATCTCTCGCAAGGCCATTCCAAGTACAAAAAGAGCTACACTCCATATAATGCACCTCAAGGCAAATATGGAAGGTCTGAGATCCACATAGTTAGGAACTCACGGATGGAGAAAGGAAGACTCTATCCATCTAGTGAGAATTGGTCATCAAATCACAAGTTCTGGAAGAAACCTCACTTTCAGCAATTTCACATGACCAAACAGCGTATGAAAGGCATGGTGCATAAGCCGGTCGAAAAGTCTCTACCTAAGTTGATTTATGCACCAAAGAGGCCTAAAACCTTTGCTAGCATTCCTTATAATTATCAAACGTACAATGGCTACATTGCGCCTAGGCCTGGAATAATGGGCACAAGGTATAAATGGATGCCTAAACTCACTAACCCACCAGGACCCAAAGTTTGGGTACCTAAACTTGCTTGATTTCCTTGCAGGACACCAGGGACGTGTGGTTCATTGACAGTGGATGTTCGAGACATATGACTGGAAATCTAACACTGCTTGAGAACATCCAACCTATCGAAGGTCCCTTGGTGACATTTGGCGACAACGAGAAGAAGGGGCGCACAAGAGCTGTTGGTGAAATCCAAAAGAATGAGCTGGTTATTAAAGGAGTGTCCTACGTTGAGGGGCTCAAGTTCAATCTCCTTAGTACAAGCCAGTTCTGTGACAAGGGCCACAAAGTTGTCTTCACCAAAAGCAAATGTCAGATTATGAACGAGGAATCTCTCGAAGTCGTCTTGGAAGCAGCAAGGAAAGGAAACATGTACATAGTGGATTGGAGGTCTGCAAAACCATCCCTATGTATGCTAGCAAGGAGCAAGGAAGATTTATGCTGGGATTGGCATAGTAAGCTTAGTCATCTGAACTTCAAGACTATCAACAAGCTTACTAAGAGGAACTTAGTGGAAGGACTGCCCAAAGTGACGTTTCGAAAGGATAAAATCTGTGAGGCATGTCAACGTTGCAAACAGATCAAATCCTCTTTCAAGAGCAAAGCCGATACATCATCCACTAGACCATTAAGTCTTCTTCACATGGACTTATTTGGCCCAGTGGATCCACCCAGCATAAAGGGAAAGAAGTACACTCTTGTGGTAGTGGATGACTACACAAGATTCACTTGGACCGTGTTCTTAACCAAGAAAAGCGAGACAAAAATTGCCCTACCAAATCTCTTGAAACAAGTTCAAGTTGAAAAGGAAGTCTCGATACTAAAGATCCGGTCAGATCAAGGTGGAGAGTTCGTTAATCAAGTAATCGAGAGCTACTGCAACGAGAACGGAATTCATCATCAACTATCAGCTGCTCGAACACCTCAACAAAACGGGGTTGCTGAAAGAAGGAACAGAACTCTCAAAGAAGCCGCAAGGACCATGCTCTCGCAAGCCAACATATCACAAGGATTTTGGGCAGAAGCAATCAACACAGCGTGCTACACCCAAAATCGGTCCTTGATAGTAAAAGGAGTTGGAAAGACTCCATATGAGTTGTGGAATGGAAGAAAACCGAATGTAAGCCACTTCCACTCATTCGGGTGCAAATGCTATATTCACAACAATGGGAAGACTCAACGAAGAACTTTTGAAGAAAAGGCAGATGATGGAGTATTTCTGGGATACTCATCGACAAGCAAAGCACTCAGAGTCTTCAACAAGCGGAGTTTGGTGGTTGAAGAGTCCATACATGTTACCTTTGATGAAAGGGCATCAACAGATCAACCATCAAAGACAACGGAAGCTGCTGAGGAAGATCAGCCAGAGTCTATCGAGAGATCAAACTTACCTCTCGAAGACAAGCAGTCGATAGTTCGAGACGTAGCAGAACTCCAGTCAGAATCAGATGATGAAGAGTCTACCAAGAAGAAAGCGCCTGACTCAGTTGATCAAAACCAGATCATAGATGTTCAACCCATATCTCAACCTTCAATGGAAGTATCAACTGAGGAGCCGCAACCCGACCTAAGATGGCTGAGAAGTCACCCTGCTGATCAAGTGATCGGAGATGTACGTGACAGAGTTCGAACCAGATCAGCTTACAGAGAAAGCATGTTTGCTTGTTTTCTATCTCAAATAGAGCCTAAGGTGATCGATGAGGCTCTAAGCGACGCAGATTGGGTGCAAGCAATGCAAGAGGAACTTCATCAGTTCGAGAGGAACGACGTTTGGGAACTAGTTCCGAGACCTCATCATCAGAATGTCATTGGTACAAAGTGGGTTTTCAGAAACAAGATGAATGAGGATGGAGTTATCGTTAGGAACAAGGCCAGACTTGTTGCCAAAGGCTACTGTCAGGAGGAAGGAATAGATTTTGATGAAACCTTCGCTCCAGTGGCACGTCTCGAAGCCATACGCATCTTTCTCGCATATGCCGCCTTCAAAGACTTTAAGGTATATCAAATGGATGTCAAGAGCGCTTTTCTGAACGGACTTCTCGAAGAAGAGGTGTACGTTGAACAACCTCCGGGTTTCTTGAAGGACGTGGGAGCTGACAAAGTATACAAATTAAAGAAGGCACTTTACGGCTTAAAACAAGCTCCGAGAGCTTGGTACGATACCTTATCCTCTTTTCTACTTCAATGTGGGTTCACCAAAGGCCTAGTGGACAAAACATTGTTTAGAATTAAGGATGGGGATCACATCTTATTGGTGCAAATCTATGTGGACGATATCATTTTTGGTAGCACCAATCCAGACTTGTGCGAGAAGTTCTCCAGTTTGATGAAAGGAAAGTTCGAGATGAGCATGATGGGAGAGCTCAACTACTTCCTTGGACTACAAGTGAGACAGCTTAAGGAAGGTATCTTCATCAACCAGGAGAAATACACCAAGGATCTGCTCAGGAAATACAACATAGAAGGGAAATCCTCAGTCAAAGTACCTATGGGAACCTCTCTACGTATCGATGTCGACAGCGAAGGTCGAGAGGTCGATCAAACCACTTATCGAGGTATCATCGGATCTCTTCTTTATTTAACTGCAAGTAGACCAGACATATCCTTTGCAGTAGGTGTATGTGCTAGATTTCAGGCAAGTCCTAAGGAAAGTCACCTAAGTGCATCCAAAAAGATTCTTAGATATCTAAAGGGTACGCAGAGTGTTGGGCTCTGGTATTCGAAAGGTGGATCTTTCGAACTTATGGGTTACTCAGATGCGGACTTTGCCGGTTGTAAGATAGATCGAAAGAGCACATCAGGGACATGTCAGTTTCTAGGTGGAAGACTTGTCTCATGGTTTAGCAAGAAACAACATTCGATAGCTACAAGCACTGCTGAGGCAGAATATGTAGCAGCTGGAAGTTGTTGTGCTCAGATCTTATGGATGAAGCAACAGCTAATGGATTATGGTGTTGAGTGTAAGGAGGTTAAAATTATGTGTGACAATACAAGTGCTATTGCCATCACCCACAACCCAGTGTTACACTCCAGAACAAAGCATATTGATATTAAGTATCACTTCATCCGAGACCACGTTGAGAAAAAGGACATCACTTTGGAATATGTTGCAACGGAGGAGCAACTAGCAGATATTTTCACAAAAGCGTTATGTGAAAATAGATTCTCTCAACTAAGGTTAGAATTGGGAATGATAGAGTTGGGTTGAATGGTCAAATCTTATCTTCTTGTATTTAGTGCCATGAACTGTTTCGCATGTGAGGGGCGGTTTCATCAACTTTATGGCAGCTTTGGAGTTACACAAGCATTGAATGGTCATTCATATTGCATCCCGTGACTCAACAGTGGTAACCCTATTGGGCTATAAATAAGAGGGTTTCTTTCAGAAGTTCATACCATCAACTTCCCATGGAGAAAAAGAAAGGAAAAGATGATGTTCCATTCTTTTATAGAGGAAAGAAACCGGCAGTCAAGTCCAAAGATTTTCAAGGAGAAAACTATCCAGAATCAACGAAGGGTGAACAGATTACGGAGCTTCCTGATAATCCAAGCAAGTATCCTATTCCCATCCAAGGTGAATGGATCCCCAAATACGAGGAGATCCACAACGATGGGATACTGGAATCGGGAGAAGAGTCCTGCACAAGAGGGACTCCTACTGCTGCACATTCTGGAAAAGGGCCTTCCTCAACCAAATGGAGAACCAAGGGAAACGGAGAGGAAGACCAGATGGGACTTTCTGAGGTCTGCAGCAGCCAAAGGGATGATCATACCTAATCCAAAGACATTAAGAGGATTAGCGATGAAGATGGTCACTCCCAACTATAGTAAGCAGCTCCGGAGAGAAGAACAAGAAAAGGGAATAGCCACCCCCAGTTCTGTTATTAGACAAATAGGACTTTAGATGGCTAGTTCCTGCCTTAACGATAGATTCCTATTAGGCTGACCAAGGCCAAACAAAAGTTTCTAGGGAATTTAATAGGATATTGATTCATATGTAATGTATCTGGAAATCACTAAATGAACTTAAGGATATGTTCCAAGTGATATCTTTTAAATGAATCAAACTTGTTTCTCTCGCAATCTGTGTTCGAAAGGTAGTTCGAGAGGTCACCCGATCAGTTTGTCTACATACATTATGTCTCGAAGAAGGGTAGTTCGAGAGGTCACTACGAAAGGTAACAAACTGATATCTCTGAAAGGAGGAATAAGGAGGGTTAGGGATCAAAGGGAAGATCCCTAACCAGACCAAGATGGAGGAATAAGGAGGGTTAGGGATCAATCACTCAGGGGGAAGATCCTTAACCAGATCAAGACGGAAGAATAAGGAGGTTTAGGGATCAATCACTCAGGGGGAAGATCCTTAAACTCATGAGGAAGATCATTCACCTTCGAAAGGTGAATTTGATAAGCTCAACGGATATATGAGGTGGAACGGCTATCTTTGGACATAAATGCTAGCCACGTGGTCATCGGTTACTGACGGTTTTTCGCACTTAAGGGCATTATCTTGATTAGTGGGAGCATGCTTATTTTAAAATATCAATACTCCACTGTCTCAAAGCTTAAACCGTTCTATACTTTACCGAAATACCCTTACCAAAATACCTTATAAGCTGACCGTTATCAGGGGTATTTCTGACTTCTCATATCTTTTAAATCAACCGGGATCCTTCCACGGGTCAAACTCTCAACCCTACCCATATATCCAACCCGAATCCGCCTAATATAAAAGCAAAATCCTTCTTCTTTACCCGGATTCAAACTCAAAACCATATACCCAAAATCCCCAAATCCTTAGACGCTGTACACATTCCCTCCAAAACACACAAACTTTCTTCAATGGCGTCTGAATCATCATCTTCTTCATCTTCATCTTCATCCTCCAGTGCATACCAGAGAGAGCTAGACCACATACGCTCTCAGATTAAACAAGTCAAGGCGGGAAGCATCCTTGACAAAGATGGCTTCATCACCCACTCGCCAAATCCAACAATGGCGGAGAGAGTCTTGAAGAAATTTGAGAAGGCAGGACTAATGCGGTACATGACGCATGACTACCGAACCATTCATGACCTCGACTACACAGAATGGTTCGCTCATGCCAAGGTCACGAAGGGCAAGATTGAAAGCCGCTTCAACGAAATAGACATAACAATCTCTGTGGGTGATTTACGAGCAGCATTCGACTTTGCTACGTCGGAGGAGGCAGTCAAGCACCTATCGGACTACAACATGGATAAGCAGGAGTTTTGGGACAAAATCCGATTGGAGACTGCACCACCCAGAGCATCCTCTGCCCTCCGCAGATTTCATTTGAAGGAGAGGTTTGCCCTAGCCGCCGAGCTCATCATAAAATTCATCCTCGGCAAGGTGTCCGGAACAGACGAAGTCAATCTGGACACTCTGAAAATCCTCCACGCCATCTGGAACAACAACAAGTTGGACTGGGCTCACATCATCTTCGACTGCCTCAAACACCAAGTGCAGAGCTCAGTTTCCAACTCCGACCTGACAATCTACAAAAAGGTTGGTTTTGGCTTTGTTGTTCAATTTCTATTGAGACTGAAGGGCTTCGAACTGAGGGAAGGGCGAGAGGTTCATCGGAATACCTATATGGGTAGAACGAAACCTCAAGCTAAGGCAAAAGGTGCTAAGGATGCATCTTCACCCTCAAAGCCTAAGGGAAGGGGCAAAAGGAAAGCCCCAGCTAAGGAGAAGCGCTCTGATGACGAGCTTTTGGACACCCTAGTCAAGAGGGTTGAATTGAAAAGGAAGGCCAAGAGGACCAAGACTGCTGCTGTCACCCAGGTTCGAGAGGTGACACCGTCCGTTATACAAGTACCATTTGAGGACAGGGCACAAGCCCAGGGGGAACCTCAGGCTACACCGGCCACTGAGGTTGAGAGAGTGCCCCCTACCAAGTCCCTGTCAGGAACTTTAAGTGTTGATATACTTGCTGTTGATGGTGCTGAGGATGTTGATGAATCTGTTGGTTTGCCTCAAGAGGAGGCTCGAGAAGTTGAAGGTACTGGGATCAGTGATCCAGTACAGGGTATTGTTGAGGAACCACGACAGGTGGTTCGAGAGGTAGATATTCCAGCAGCTGAAGATCTAGACTGTGTGGTGGCTGCTGATGGTCAGGGCACTGTGGTCAGGAACCCAGTGCAAGCTTTTCTGAATGATGGGTTGACACATGATCTCTCGGTTGTTCGAGAGATAACTGAACAAGCTGTGGAGTGTGCATCAGCAACAGAAATCCTACCTGCTGACTCTGATGAGCTGAATGCTGAAATCACATCTCGATTGAATCAAAGTGTTGAGAATGTATCGAGTTTGGACGACTTCTCCAGAGTACTTCGCTGGATCAACTGGAGAACAGGTCCCTTTGATCAATTGATCTCAAGAGCAGCAGAGATGGAGGCTGAGGAACGATTTGCACTAAACTGGTTAGATCTCACTGAAATCCCAGCCGACGAGCTTCAAAACCGTGCCCATGAGATGCAAGTAATCAGGAGTAATCTTGGTCGATCTGACAAAGGAAAGGGCATAGCTGTTGATGCACAAGAAGATGAAGCCGAGCCTGAAGAAGATCCTGAACTAGATGCTCAATTTCGAGAGGATATCAGGCTTGCCACAGCAATATCCTTGGGACAAAGTGTAGAACACACGAGAGGTCCAGGAGAGACCTCTGGGGTTGCTCGAGATGATGCTGACACTCCTACTCCAACTGCAGCAATCCCCTTGTCCCAAGTGAGTGAATCTGCTCTAGAAGACCAGGTAGCTTCGAGAGGTGAATCCGAGACCTCTGAAGCACATGAGGTGGCACCTAACTCTGTCTTACTACTGCCACCACCTGAGTCCACACCCTCGAATGCAACAGATGAAGCTCAGACAGTTCGAGAGGGTGAAATTTTGTTGCTCCAACTCCCAGGCTTTCCCATCGATATGGTTAATAGGGAAAGGTGGAGTGCACCAGTTGCTCCTGAGATAATAGATATTCCAGATTCACCAGAGCATACTGAAGTACAAACAAGTGAGCAACAAGAGCAGAATGAGGAGAACCCTGCTGGTTCGAGAGTTGAGGTTCAAGAAGGTGGAAACCGGGAAGCACCTGCCGATGAATCAACTCCTCCAGTAGATGATCACGTTCCCAGCACTGGTTCGAGAGGTAGTGTTGAGGGGGAACCTCAATCAGATGGAAACCGGGAAGCATCTGATGCAGAGACTCCCACCTTGGCCAATCCTACCTCACCAGCAGCTGAAGCTGAGGCTCCAGGTTCGAGAGGTGAAGAGCAAGAAGTGATCCATCCCTCAGGTGGAAACCGGGAAGCACCTGATATGGAGCTA
>NC_044922.1:18987285-19000994 GCF_003576645.1 Ipomoea triloba
CAATACACACGAGAGGTCGAAAAGATTTGCAAAATCTTATACAAGTCTATTCACCCCCCCCTCTAGACTTGTACCCCATCCCCTTGGGACCAACACCCTCTTCTTCTGCCTCTTTAGATCCTTTTTTATTTTAGTGATAGACTCGTTGATAAATCTGAATTGAGTGTCCTGAGTCTTCGCTATGCCCTGTATAGCAGACATTAAAGAAGAAAAGGCAGAGACAGTATCAACAATTACCTCAGTTGATCGGCTTGAGGCTTCGGCCGGATCAGCATGACTCTCACTGGGAGGTGCTTCCAGATTTTCACCTTGCACCAAGGCGAGATCATGATGAACAACAACATCAACTGGTTGTCTTCGCTCATTTCTCTATGTAAAGGAGAATCCTTATGAATTGATTGAGTTTTTTTTTTTTTTAAAGTTTTACGCAGAAATCTCTAAATTTATACTTTGGGAGGAACTTCAAAGTGCAACTAAAATGCTTCACACTTTCAAGCTTAGATCATTCAATGGGTCAAGGTCTGAATTGAAATTCATCTATATTATCTATACCGATGGGATTTTTTTTTTTTCAAACTCATATTCATTATGAGGATGTGGTAGACTGTAACCCATAGGTTTTTCCGACAAAGTTAGGGTTCGAAAAATATTTTTTAGGCTATAATATTTATGAGATGATCTCTCGGTACTTCAGAAGGATTTTTTTTATAAGTGAGGCTAATTATTAATAAAGCTGCGGTCTACGTACCGGTCACGAACCGTAAAATTTTTAAGGATGTATATACAGTTCGAATTTTCCTAGAAAATGGATTATTAAATATGATACGATTAAGCCTGAACTTTCTATTTAGTTCAAGTGGAAATTTAAACGGACTGTAAGAGTAAATTCGTTACGGACCTTCGTACCTATATTTCGCGAGATACCGAAAAATTCCCAATTTTAGTGGTTATTGACGGGATTATTTTTAGAATAATTTTGGTATTGGAATTTTCCCGAGTTAAGTTATATTCCTCCGAACTTTTATCTGATTTAGTCCCTAACTGGCAAAGAAGTCTTGCTCTACAAGATGCACCATAGGATTGTGACAAGTGGCATCCCTATTTACCACATGGTAATTAAATAATTAATTAATAGGAAGAGTATGGGATAAGCTAAACCATGTCTACACTCCAAGTCTTCCACTCTCTCCCACACCCGTTTTCGAAATTAAGATAAGGAAAAAGAAGAGAAAAAAATGTCATCTTCCTCTTGGATCCAAGAACTCCATAGCCATGCTCTTCAACTCAAGTGCTCTAGTATAGGTAAGACTTTGGTTTTGTTCGGTTAAATCTTTCCTAGAGCTTAAGTCTAAACTAAAGGTTCATGAAAATGTGGTTATTATGGTGATTTTGTTTAGGATCTTCGGTGAAAATTTTGAAGGAGAAGATCACCATCTTTCTACGGTTTAAAAATCTTCTTGAGAGGTAAGGAATCCCTTAAGTTGGTTTAGTCACTTGAAGGTGATCAAATGCTAGTAAATTATGTGACTAGAAATTTTATGTGAAAATTATGTGTTAAGTTTATGGATCTACAAGTTGGCTCAAAGAAACTACACTTTACTGTTTAGTAATTTTTGGTATGCATGTTCATAGTTAATTTATGCATGTATATGTTGTGTTTATGTCCATATAGGCTTATACTTGTGAAAATATTGGAAAAAAAAAATAAAGATAGTCTCTGGCAGTAACTTCCGAGATTTATTGGGAACAATTGGTAAGGTATTTTGATCCTATTTTTTTAGACATGTAGTTCTATAAGTGTAGAACCTGCATATAAAATTTCATAATGATCGGAGTAGTATAAGTATGGTTTTTGAATTTTCTTCCAAAACTGGTCCAGAGAGAAAAATTCTGGACAGCGCACTGCCAAGGGCAAAAGTGGAATTTTCTGCGTTTATTCGCGGATCAAAATGACCAAAACTTTTTATGGACATCAAGTACTATAAGTTGGGGTTCTACCATAAATATTTCAAGTGAAAAAGAGTTCGGGAACTATTTTTACCGGCTCAATCTTTCGGACCGCGCCAAGCTGAAATTTTCTGAAAAGGAATGGTTAGAAACAATTTTGACAAAAATATTTTGTAACAAAAATAGTAGCGAAATTTTGGAATGTCACAACCAATTTGGAAGAAAAATCATGTTTTTAAGAAATAAGTGTAACCCTTGTCACTTGGAATTTCATAACGAAAAATCATTAACCAATACGTGTATTTTGGAAACACAAGTGAGCATGTATGATAATTTTTGAGTCGTCATGTGATTATAATAAATGGTGAGATGTCTTTGTATGATTAATTCATACTACAGAGCGAAGTCTATTCGCTGAGTGAATGGTGAGATGCCTTTGTATGATTAATTCATACTGCAGAGCGAAGTCTATTCGTTGAGTGAATGGTGAGATGTCTTTGTATGATTAATTCATACTGCAGAGTGAAGTCTATTCGCTGAGTGAATGGTGAGATGTCTTTGTATGATTAATTCATACTGCAGAGCGAAGTCTATTCGCTGAGTGAATGGTGAGATGTCTTTGTATGATTAATTCATACTGCAGAGCGAAGTCTATTCGCTGAGTGAAGGTGAGATGTCTTTGTATGATTAATTCATACTACAAAGCGAAGTCTATTCGCTGAGTGAATGGTGAGATGTCTTTGTATGATTAATTCATACTGCAGAGCGAAGTCTATTCGCTGAGTGAATGGTGAGATGTCTTTGTATGATTAATTCATACTGCAGAGCGAAGTCTATTCGCTGAGTGAATGGTGAGATGTCTTTGTATGATTAATTCATACTGCAGAGCGAAGTCTATTCGCTGAGAGAATTAGTGAGCATTAAAATGTCGTGTGTCCCGAACAATGATATGTGTGTTGTGATTCTCACTTTGGATTGAGTGGAAATTCTCGGAAATGAAAGTTTTGCAAACTTGTCCGAAAGGACATGAAAATTATTTGAGCGGCAGTTATGCCATGGTATTTAACTGATAAAACTTTACATGATTTAACTCGTATACTCTGCTATACTTTCTTTTATTGATAATCTGGTTACAGGTAGATTTTCAACTTATGGAAAAAGCTACAGTTTTCTGAGAATTATGTCTTTCGAAACCTTTGTTTACTTTTGAGTGACAATGGATTTCCTTACTTAGCCGTCGCGCTAACTACACTTCATTGTGTCCTTTATTAGATGCAGTCTAGCGTGGGCCTCTGTGGCCCGATGAGCTCTGAATAGGATGGGAGTCGAGGTTGAAGACTACTCTATCCTAGAATAGACACCCTGGAAGGATTAGTTCCATATGTACACTTTTGGATGTTGATATGGTTATTTGAGGTTGTAAGTTTAGCCTTAGCGTTTGGGTATAGGAGAGATACCTAAGCGTGGCGGTAACACCCAGTTTTCTGCTGGTTTGATGCTTCTGCAATGTATTGTACTATTAGGGATTTTGAAATAAATCCAAGAGGTGAAAATTGAGGTGTTACATAGACTGGTAGTGCCCCAAAATCAAGTTGTCATGCAAACTGATTAAAATAATATTATATTTCATCATATTCTCAATGTAGCTGTGGTGGTGTCCCATTATAACTATGTATATTGGTGAGTTGTGATGCTTGGAGAGGGGAGGGGGGGAGGGAGGGGGGGGGTTATACCTCATATAAGGATAAGAAAGGTTACAAAGTTGTATGCATGTATTACCACCGCCTTCAGTATTACCAGAAAGAGTAGTGTAAGCTTTCTGGGAGTTTCTCTAAAATTTGTAAACTTAGACGATAATAATCATGGTGTGTTGCTTTACAATCTAAGGAGTGATTAATTCTAATGTATATATGTCTTTGATGCAAATTAAACTTTACCTAATGATGTTTTGAATTTAGTGGGAGTGAATGTGGAGGTGGTAAAACGAAGAGTCAAAGCTCCCCGAGTGTCGTGTCTCTCAAGGATGACAAATTGGAACGAATTAGTGTTGACCTTAATGGTGTTAAAAGGTAAGAGTTGCAAGTAGTACAAGAGGTTTGTTTAATAAGTTTGGGGTTGTGGAAATGTGATTACACTAAGTAATAAAAGGAAATAAAGGAGGGGTGTGCACCAATGTTGTACCAATTGATTGATCATCTTAGGGAATTTGAAAACGAGTTTCGCGATTGATTAAGGGAGTCATGGTATTAGTACCGAGTGGCGTCACACTCAAACTCTCAATCCTCATTTGGTTGAGGCATTTTATCGAACACCTTGCCTACCACTCCTCTCGGATCTCGTCCTTTCGGACTAAGAGCGGAGATATGGGTGAGTTAGGCTTGTGAGAGGCCGCTATCGCGCACTCTCTCACTTCCACTCGGTTTACTAACTATTTCGGCCGAAATAGAAGTAAAGCTTGAACAACATCATCCATACAAACATCAATCCTACTTCTTCAATTATCAAAATCATAAAGCAATATCTAATCATCAATCAATAGTTTAACAAGGGCACACACACCCAAATTACTCTACTCAATCATCGAAATCATTCAAAACAACAAAACAAAATTACTTTCAACAATAAATCTAAACAAGCAATCCAATGGGAAGAGTATTTTACCAAAGGAATGGTGAGTTCTACATCTTCAATCCATCTTCAATTCTAAAAGATCTATACTAATCTAATGGGCATAAGTGTGTTTTTCCTCCCCAAAGGGGAAGGAATAGAAAGGGAAATCAGATCTGAAATTTGGGGGAGTCCTCCCCTCAAAAATAAGAAAGAAGGGTTTAAATAGCTGCCCCAAAGAGTCGAATTTTCGCTGTTGCCCTACTGGACGCGTCCACGCCCACGCGTGTGGCCTTGCGTGGCAGCTCTCTGGAATTATTCCACGCCTGCTCACACGCGTGTGATGGTGCGTGGCAGCCTCCTGCTTGGTTGATTCTTTGTTCGTTGTTTCTTTTTGGCCCAAGACTTTGTTATATCCTGTGGAAATGACTCAAAATGCATTCTTTGAATTGGATCTGTCAAAAAGGTGTTAATTAGAGGTTTATCCATGAAAAATGATCACAATTGGGTGCTTGAAACAGTAAAATATTATCTGAACATGACCCGAAACTTGACTGTTTTTGGCGCTTATCACTTTATTAAAACGCAACAAAGAATTAAATCACTTTGGAAGACAATAATAAGAAGGCTTTATCCAATAAAACATTCATCCATCCATGATAGATATCTCAAAATTTAACCACAAAACTGGTTATTACTTCTCTGATCCTCAATGCAAAACCATCACTTACCCACTCTCCCAAACTATTCTTTACAACTCCGGAAGTCCCAAAAAAAAGGCTTTGCAAAATTTTTCACTCTTCTTATTTAACCTGCTAACATATTTATTTTACTTTCAGTTGAGGCTGATTTGCAAAGAAATAAATCCTTAAACCTTTAATTTGTGGGTAGGTCAAGGTAGGAATAGTCGAGGTGACGGTACTTGTTCAAGTCAGGTGTAACATAAACATGTGAGTCGGGGCGGTGATCAACAAAGTTGACGCTCATCTGGGTGGACGATATATGTAACCCGCCCCCTCTGAATTGCATCCTATATCCAACTACCGTGGCTCGATTCTGAATCTCCTTTGGCATGAGTTGGCGGTGTTGGCCATCGCTAACCACGCAGTCGGGGAAGTTAAGCTTGGCTGTCGGGCCACGCAAGTAAAAGAGGGCCACGTCGTAGGCCCGAGCAGCAGCCATCAGGGTATAGTAGGAGCCGAGCGAGAGCCTTGTATTTGTATCACGAATCTCAGCTACCCACTTTCCCCACTTCCTCATACGAATCCCTTTGTATGGATTCTTTTGCTTAGGCTGCTGCTTCTTCTTTTCCGCTCCTCCACCTCTACTACTTCTGCTAGCTCCATCACCATCTCTGCCACTGGCAGCCATCAAAACCAAAAGCACAACTCTAATTTTCTTTTAATTTTGTCTCTTAATGTGTATAGAAGGGAAGGGGAAAGCGGCTAGCTTATATATGCTGAAGGGAAGTTGATATCCGATTACAGTATAGGATGGGAAGAAATTTTTTTAAAATTGACACTATTATTTTTTATATGCAGTGTCATCATGTGAATTGAAGGTGCCGTTTGAAAATTTTCATTAGATTGACACGATTATCTTTTATGTGTAGCGTCATCATGTGAAGGTGCCTTTTAAAAATTTTCATTAGATTGACACTATTATCTTTAATGTGCAGTGTCATCATGTAAATGTGCCGGGTAAGAATAAATTAAAACTGATATAGATTTATACGTAGTGACGTACGCAATATTATATATACAAACTTCTAGCTAGTTTCTTATTATTCATGTTTTATTCACCTTATATATGGTATGTTTTAGTTCATCCAAAAAAAAAGGAGAGTGGAAATCAAGTTATATATATAGGATGAGATCAGAAAATTTCCATGAGATTGCAATATTATCTTTCATGTGTCCTTATGTGAAGGTGCCTCCTGAGGATAAAAACTGTATAGATTTATACATAGTGAGGTCCCTAATATTTTACACGCTTATAGTTTCTTATTATTTATTTTTCACTCACCACATATATGGTATGTTTTAGTTCATTAAAAAAAAAAGAGTGGAAATCAAGTTATATAGGATGAGATCAGAAAATTTTCATGAGATTGAAATATTATCTTTCATGTGTCCACATGTGATAAAAACGATATAGATTTATACATAGTGAGGTGCGTAATATTATCCAGGTTTCTAGTTTCTTATTATTCATTTTTCACTCACCGCAAAAAAATTAAAAAAAAAGAAGTGGAAAACAAGTTATATAGGATGAGAAAATTTCCATGAAATTGGAATATTCTATTTCATGTGAAGGGTTATATAGGATGAGAAAATTCAGTTAATATTATACGCACATCTTTTTTCTCTGCCCGTCTAAATGGAGACGGAGCTGGCTCAGGGGGAATCGTCACATCGTGACTTGTGAAAATCGAACCCGGATTCTCCCGAAATTCTTCTCCACTAAGAGAGCTCACTTGCGCTTGTTAGGAACATCATGTAATAGGTTTTGATGATACCAACTGTTAAGTAGAAATCCCCGAGTCTCGACGCATAGACAAAACGCTGTAAGTTCGACAAGTAAACCAAGAGCGAAAATACAACCGAGTAACTTTGAGCTCAACTCGGAAAATATTTAAGCTTGAGGTAAATTTGTTTGAACATCTTAGAAGTCTCGTGTGTTGTAATCATATAGACAGATCAGAAGAAGGCATGGGACAACATTGGAGGATAAGGGTCTGCGAGACATCAACTAAGTCTCGAGACATAAGCAGAGTTCGAGAGGTAGGACCTCTCGATACAGTTATCCAGTTCGAGACATAAACAGAGTTCGAGAGATAGACCTCTCGATATTTGAGTTCGAGACATCAAGCAATCAAGATATCAACCTTGGTCTCGATACACTAACAACTCTCCAACAAAGCTGAATGACGGCCTTACTTAAAGTGTGGAGAAGAAGAATATCATGGAGATGGAACAATGAAGAGGTGCCGAACGTGAAGATTTCAAAATGGGCGGAAATGGATGACACGTCAGATTTCCACCACAAAAGGTCAAAAGGTGCACCAATGCTGAAGTGATCTGATTCCCTACAAACAAGGAATAATGGGAATATAAAAAGAGTAACTTTTACCAAAAGACGAAAGTGGAGCATGGACTCAAGAAAGTGAACTATGGAATATTCACTACAAGACAAAGAGGTTCAAGTTACAAGATCACCACTCCATGAAATATGCTGAAAATACGCAAGACCCATGATCAGCATGGGAGACAAATTTCAAACGGAATAATTTTCCCTCCAACGGAATTATTCCTCTACTCTCATATATAAGGACGTAAAGACACAGAAGAAACGGGGGATAGTGAAGGAGTTAAAAAAAGTTCGGGAAAACAAGTTCGAAATTCTTAAGAAGTGTCTGTCTAAAACGTTCAAGTGCAAGTGCTTAACTTGGAATATCATCCTGATATTCAAAACAGCGAGAAAACACATCTTAGTGTTTCAAGAGAGTTACAAAGCTTAAACTGTTATACATCCAGAAGGTGACCGAAGCTGCTCTACATCGAAGTTGATTCAACGATAGCTTGTGGTCAGATTGGAGTCTGTTACATTCAACTGTGACAACCAAAAACACCTTGCTTTGGATTAAGCAAGAGAGGTGGAGTAACCTGGCAGCTGTCCGAGTGAAAGAAACCTGAGGCTTGACGCGGGCTTGGTGATCAAAGGTCAAGTGCTCGAGAGGTGGAGTAGCTGGAAGCGGGGAGAAAGACCTTGGAGAGGCGGAGTAACCTGGGAGCTGTCTTGTGAAGATCCTGAGGCTTGATGCGGGCTTGGTGATCAAAGGTCAAGTGCTCGAGAGGTGGAGTAACAAGAAGCGAGGCGAAAAACCTGAGGCTTGAGGCGGGCTTCGTGATCAAAGCTCAAGCGCTCGATATTGTACTAAAAAGGGAAGTTTTTAGTGCAATCCTTCCAGGGAGTTTCTGGAAGAAGAGTGGACGTAGGCGGGTTGGCCGAACCACTTAAAAATCTCTCTTGCATTTACTTACTGTTTTTATCTCTCGCTAACCTCTCGATTGCACTGCATATAAACGCACTTCTCGAACTAACTCAAACTCGTGCTAACTAAAAGGGGATAACATTTCCGCTGCGCATAAAACTTTGTCTTCACCTCGTGAGGTATCGAACCTAAACATCCTAAGTTCAATACACACGAGAGGTTGAAAAGATTTGCAAAATCTTATACAAGTCTATTCACCCCCCCCTCTAGACTTGTACCCCATCCCCTTGGGACCAACAATTGGTATCAGAGCAAGTTCTCTTATCGATATAAACCTTTGTTTATATTGCCTAGAGATCCTTCTTTGAAAGTCTTTTGAAAATATTTTCAAAGCACGAGAAAAATTTTAAAATGGATAGCATGTTGTCGAGACATCTTCTCTTTGATCTTAGCAGGTTCGATGACTGGAAAACACGCATGCTTGCGTATCTATCAGCCCTCCATGATGAGATGGCCGAAATTATAACATTTGGACCAGTCAAGATCATGATGGTAAACACGACTACTGAGCAAACCAGAGATACACCGAAGTATGTCCCCAAACCTAGGGAAGAATGGACAAGTGATGATAGGAAGAGAAACAACTTGGACAACATTGCCAAGGATATTCTCTTCAGAGCTATAGACGAAACTATCTTTCCAAAAGTAAGAAAATGCAAAACGGCGAAAGAGGTATGGGATACTTTGATGTTAATTGGTGAAGGTGACGAACAGGAGAAGGAGAACAAGCTTACCGTGGCCATGAAGAAGTTCGAGGACTTCAAGATGAAGCCAGGGGAGAGCATCGACAGCATGGAATCTCGTTTCATGAAGCTATCAATAGAGATCAGTGATCTCGAGAAGGAGATTCCACAAAAGGAGCTAAACCTGAAGGTTTTACGAGGCCTTACCAAGGAGTGGGAAATGAAGGTGATCACAATGCGTGATCACAGGGATTTGAAGAACACCACAACCGACCAACTATTCAGAGATCTCAAAGCCTTTGAATTTGAGATGTTCCCGAGAGATGAGGACATGGTGGACAGACGGAATGTGGCACTGGTTGCGGACCAACCAACCACCTCCTCAAGGTCAGATTCTAATCCCACTGAATTTTTATCTGACGAACAGTTTGCTTTCTTCATAAGAAAATTCAGGAAGTTCATGAAGAAAACACCGGAAAGCAATACAAGTTCACCTTCCTCCTCAAGAAGGAAAAATGAGAAATACACATCCAGAGGAATGGAGGAAGAAGATCAAGGTCTATGCTACAACTGCAGGAGACCGGGGCACTTCAAGACTGACTGTCCTTACCCTAAGGTAAGCAAATATCAAGGCCTAGAAGGTAGGAACTCCAGGAGAAAGGAGGAACCTAAAGAGAAGCCAGCACAAAGTGGCTTCAAGGGAGATACAAAGAAACATCTGCGCAGAAAGGCGCTTGTTGCTGAGGAACTCGAGAGAACAATCGAGGAGTCCGAGACGTCGAGCTCCAGTGAAAGCAGCAGCAGCTCAGAGGATGAGAGGGGGCTCATCTGCTTATACACCGAGGAAGAAGAGAATCAATGCCTAATGGCCATTGATAATGAGGTAACCTCTACTTCCACATCTCGCTGCTCTACTTCTACCTCTCATTGTTCTTCTTTCAGAAGCGATGAAGATCCCTTTGAGATGCTTGAAACATTTAAAAGGGATCTCGCAGTCGCTAATAGCACTCATGCCAAAATTAGGGAAGAAAACAGCAAGCTAACCGCTGAAAGAGATATACTTAAGAAAGTCTCGAAAGAGAATTTAGAGCTAACTCTCAAAGTAAGTAAGTTAGAAGCTAAAGTAACCCTACTGACTGAAGAGTGCAAAGCTCGAGAGATCACCGAAAATGATCTTAGAAAGGTTATAGCATCATACACTGATTCCTCCAAAGCTATGGAGAAAATGGTGAATGATCACAGACCTACAAGTGATAGAACCGGTCTAGGGTTCCATCGAGACCATCTCTCGAGAAATAAACAGACCAATGGTTTGGGAACTTCAAGAAATGGAGGATCTCAACCCAAACCAAATAAAGGTCATAAAGGACCAACAGAAAAGACCAGAGTAGCTATTCATAAACCGTCCCTATACACCAGCAATGGAAAGTATAGGAAAGCTACGAAGAATGGCCGGGTAAACAATATCGAGAGATCACCTTGCTATCTCTCGCAAGGCCATTCCAAGTACAAAAAGAGCTACATTCCATATAATGCGCCTCAAGGCAAATATGGAAGGTCTGAGATCCACATAATTAGGAACTCACGGATGGAGAAAGGCAGACTCTATCCATCTAGTGAGAATTGGTCATCGAATCACAATTTCTGGAAGAAACCTCACTTTCAGCAATTTCACATGACCAAACAGCGTATGAAAGGCATGGTGCATAAGCCGGTCGAAAAGTCTCTACCTAAGTTGATTTATGCACCAAAGAGGCCTAAAACTTTTGCTAGCATTCCTTATGATTATCAAACGTACAATGGCTACATTGCGCCTAGGCCTGGAATAATGGGCACAAGGTATAAATGGATGCCTAAACTCACTAACCCACCAGGACCCAAAGTTTGGGTACCTAAACTTGCTTAATTTCCTTGCAGGACACCAGGGACGTGTGGTTCATTGACAGTGGATGTTCGAGACATATGACTGGAAATCTAACACTGCTTGAGAACATCCAACCTATCGAAGGTCCCTTGGTGACATTTGGCGACAACGAGAAGAAGGGGCGCACAAGAGCTGTTGGTGAAATCCAAAAGAATGAGCTGGTTATTAAAGGAGTGTCCTACGTTGAGGGGCTCAAGTTCAATCTCCTTAGTACAAGCCAGTTCTGTGACAAGGGCCACAAAGTTGTCTTCACCAAAAGCAAATGTCAGATTATGAACGAGGAATCTCTCGAAGTCGTCTTGGAAGCAGCAAGGAAAGGAAACATGTACATAGTGGATTGGAGGTCTGCAAAACCATCCCTATGTATGCTAGCAAGGAGCAAGGAAGACTTATGCTGGGATTGGCATAGTAAGCTTAGTCATCTGAACTTCAAGACTATCAACAAGCTTACTAAGAGGAACTTAGTGGAAGGACTGCCCAAAGTGACGTTTCGAAAGGATAAAATTTGTGAGGCATGTCAACGATGCAAACAGATCAAATCCTCCTTCAAGAGCAAAGCCGAGACATCATCCACTAGACCATTGAGTCTTCTTCACATGGACTTATTTGGCCCAGTGGATCCACCCAGCATAAAGGGAAAAAAGTACACTCTTGTGGTAGTAGATGACTACACAAGATTCACATGGACCGTGTTCTTAACCAAGAAAAGTGAGACAAAAATTGCCCTGCCAAATCTCTTGAAGCAAGTTCAAGTTGAAAAGGATGTCTCGATACTAAAGATCCGGTCAGATCAAGGTGGAGAGTTCATAAATCAAGTAATCGAGAGCTACTGCAACGAGAACGGGATTCATCATCAACTGTCAGCTGCTCGAACGCCTCAACAGAACGGGGTTGCTGAAAGAAGGAATAGAACTCTCAAAGAAGCCGCAAGGACCATGCTCTCACAAGCCAACATATCACAAGGATTTTGGGCAGAAGCAATCAACACAGCGTGCTACACCCAAAATCGGTCCTTGATCGTAAAAGGAGTTGGAAAGACTCCATATGAGTTGTGGAATGGAAGAAAACCGAATGTAAGCCACTTCCACACATTCGGGTGCAAATGCTATATCCACAACAATGGGAAGGCTCAACTAAGAACTTTTGAAGAAAAGGCAGATGATGGAGTATTTCTGGGATACTCATCGACAAGCAAAGCACTCAGAGTCTTCAACAAGCGGAGTTTGGTGGTTGAAGAGTCCATACATGTTACCTTTGATGAAAGGGCATCAACAGATCAACCATCAAAGACAACGGAAGCAGCTGAGGAAGATCAGCCAGAGTCTATCGAGAGATCAAACTTACCTCTCGAAGACAAGCAGTCGATAGTTCGAGACGTAGCGGAACTCCAGTCAGAATCAGATGATGAAGAGTCTACCAAGAAGAAAGCGCCTGACTCAGTTGATCAAAACCAGATCATAGATGTTCAACCCATATCTCAACCTTCAATGGAAGTATCAACTGAGGAGCCGCAACCCGACCTAAGATGGCTGAGAAGTCACCCTGCTGATCAAGTGATCGGAGATGTACGTGACAGAGTTCGAACCAGATCAGCTTACAGAGAAAGCATGTTTGCTTGTTTTCTATCTCAAATAGAGCCTAAGGTGATCGATGAGGCTCTAAGCGACGCAGATTGGGTGCAAGCAATGCAAGAGGAACTTCATCAGTTCGAGAGGAACGACGTTTGGGAACTAGTTCCGAGACCTCATCATCAGAATGTCATTGGTACAAAGTGGGTTTTCAGAAACAAGATGAATGAGGATGGAGTTATTGTTAGGAACAAGGCCAGACTTGTTGCCAAAGGCTACTGTCAGGAGGAAGGAATAGATTTTGATGAAACCTTCGCTCCAGTGGCACGTCTCGAAGCCATACGCATCTTTCTCGCATATGCCGCCTTCAAAGACTTTAAGGTATATCAAATGGATGTCAAGAGCGCTTTTCTGAACGGACTTCTCGAAGAAGAGGTGTACGTTGAACAACCTCCGGGTTTCTTGAAGGACGTGGGAGCTGACAAAGTATACAAATTAAAGAAGGCACTTTACGGCTTAAAACAAGCTCCGAGAGCTTGGTATGATACCTTATCCTATTTTCTAATTCAGTGTGGGTTCACCAAAGGCCTAGTGGACAAAACATTGTTTAGAATTAAGGACGGGGATCACATCTTATTGGTGCAAATCTATGTGGACGATATCATTTTTGGAAGCACCAATCCAAACTTGTGCGAGAAGTTCTCTAGATTGATGAAAGGGAAGTTCGAGATGAGCATGATGGGAGAACTAAACTACTTCCTTGGATTACAAGTGAGACAGCTTAAGGAAGGTATCTTCATCAATCAGGAGAAATACACCAAGGATCTGCTCAGAAAATACAATATAGAAGGGAAATCCTCAGTCAAAGTACCCATGGGAACCTCTCTACGTATCGATGTCGACAGTGAAGGTCGAGAGGTCGATCA
>NC_044922.1:19002342-19013170 GCF_003576645.1 Ipomoea triloba
GAAAACAGCAAGCTAACTGCTGAAAGAGATATGCTTAAGAACGTCTCGAAAGAGAATTTGGAGCTGACTCTCAAAGTAAGTGAGTTAGAAGCCAAAGTAATCCTACTATCTGAAGAGTGCAAAGCTCGAGAGACGAGAGAGCTTAATCTTCGAAAGGTCATAGCATCATACACTAATTCCTCCAAAGCTATGGAGAAAATGGTGGTTGATCACAGACCTACAAGTGATAGAACCGGTCTAGGGTTCCATCAAGACCATCTCTCGAGAGATAAACAGACCAATGGTTTGGGAACTTCAAGAAATGGAGGATCTCAACCCAAACCAAATAAAGGTCATAAAGGACCAACAGAAAAGACCAGAGTAGCTATTCATAAACCGTCCCTATACACCAGCAATGGAAAGTATAGGAAAGCTACGAAGAATGGCCGGGTAAACAATATCGAGAGATCACCTTGCTATCTCTCGCAAGGCCATTCCAAGTACAAAAAGAGCTACACTCCATATAATGCGCCTCAAGGCAAATATGGAAGGTCTGAGATCCACATAATTAGGAACTCACGGATGGAGAAAGGCAGACTCTATCCATCTAGTGAGAATTGGTCATCGAATCACAATTTCTGGAAGAAACCTCACTTTCAGCAATTTCACATGACCAAACAGCGTATGAAAGGCATGGTGCATAAGCCGGTCGAAAAGTCTCTACCTAAGTTGATTTATGCACCAAAGAGGCCTAAAACCTTTGCTAGCATTCCTTATAATTATCAAACGTACAATGGCTACATTGCGCCTAGGCCTGGAATAATGGGCACAAGGTATAAATGGATGCCTAAACTCACTAACCCACCAGGACCCAAAGTTTGGGTACCTAAACTTGCTTGATTTCCTTGCAGGACACCAGGGACGTGTGGTTCATTGACAGTGGATGTTCGAGACATATGACTGGAAATCTAACACTGCTTGAGAACATCCAACCTATCGAAGGTCCCTTGGTGACATTTGGCGACAACGAGAAGAAGGGGCGCACAAGAGCTGTTGGTGAAATCCAAAAGAATGAGCTGGTTATTAAAGGAGTGTCCTACGTTGAGGGGCTCAAGTTCAATCTCCTTAGTACAAGCCAGTTCTGTGACAAGGGCCACAAAGTTGTCTTCACCAAAAGCAAATGTCAGATTATGAACGAGGAATCTCTCGAAGTCGTCTTGGAAGCAGCAAGGAAAGGAAACATGTACATAGTGGATTGGAGGTCTGCAAAACCATCCCTATGTATGCTAGCAAGGAGCAAGGAAGATTTATGCTGGGATTGGCATAGTAAGCTTAGTCATCTGAACTTCAAGACTATCAACAAGCTTACTAAGAGGAACTTAGTGGAAGGACTGCCCAAAGTGACGTTTCGAAAGGATAAAATCTGTGAGGCATGTCAACGTTGCAAACAGATCAAATCCTCTTTCAAGAGCAAAGCCGATACATCATCCACTAGACCATTAAGTCTTCTTCACATGGACTTATTTGGCCCAGTGGATCCACCCAGCATAAAGGGAAAGAAGTACACTCTTGTGGTAGTGGATGACTACACAAGATTCACTTGGACCGTGTTCTTAACCAAGAAAAGCGAGACAAAAATTGCCCTACCAAATCTCTTGAAACAAGTTCAAGTTGAAAAGGAAGTCTCGATACTAAAGATCCGGTCAGATCAAGGTGGAGAGTTCGTTAATCAAGTAATCGAGAGCTACTGCAACGAGAACGGAATTCATCATCAACTATCAGCTGCTCGAACACCTCAACAAAACGGGGTTGCTGAAAGAAGGAACAGAACTCTCAAAGAAGCCGCAAGGACCATGCTCTCGCAAGCCAACATATCACAAGGATTTTGGGCAGAAGCAATCAACACAGCGTGCTACACCCAAAATCGGTCCTTGATAGTAAAAGGAGTTGGAAAGACTCCATATGAGTTGTGGAATGGAAGAAAACCGAATGTAAGCCACTTCCACTCATTCGGGTGCAAATGCTATATTCACAACAATGGGAAGACTCAACGAAGAACTTTTGAAGAAAAGGCAGATGATGGAGTATTTCTGGGATACTCATCGACAAGCAAAGCACTCAGAGTCTTCAACAAGCGGAGTTTGGTGGTTGAAGAGTCCATACATGTTACCTTTGATGAAAGGGCATCAACAGATCAACCATCAAAGACAACGGAAGCTGCTGAGGAAGATCAGCCAGAGTCTATCGAGAGATCAAACTTACCTCTCGAAGACAAGCAGTCGATAGTTCGAGACGTAGCAGAACTCCAGTCAGAATCAGATGATGAAGAGTCTACCAAGAAGAAAGCGCCTGACTCAGTTGATCAAAACCAGATCATAGATGTTCAACCCATATCTCAACCTTCAATGGAAGTATCAACTGAGGAGCCGCAACCCGACCTAAGATGGCTGAGAAATCACCCTGCTGATCAAGTGATCGGAGATGTACGTGACAGAGTTCGAACCAGATCAGCTTACAGAGAAAGCATGTTTGCTTGTTTTCTATCTCAAATAGAGCCTAAGGTGATCGATGAGGCTCTAAGCGACGCAGATTGGGTGCAAGCAATGCAAGAGGAACTTCATCAGTTCGAGAGGAACGACGTTTGGGAACTAGTTCCGAGACCTCATCATCAGAATGTCATTGGTACAAAGTGGGTTTTCAGAAACAAGATGAATGAGGATGGAGTTATTGTTAGGAACAAGGCCAGACTTGTTGCCAAAGGCTACTGTCAGGAGGAAGGAATAGATTTTGATGAAACCTTCGCTCCAGTGGCACGTCTCGAAGCCATACGCATCTTTCTCGCATATGCCGCCTTCAAAGACTTTAAGGTATATCAAATGGATGTCAAGAGCGCTTTTCTGAACGGACTTCTCGAAGAAGAGGTGTACGTTGAACAACCTCCGGGTTTCTTGAAGGACGTAGGAGCTGACAAAGTATACAAGTTGAAGAAGGCACTCTACGGCTTAAAACAAGCTCCAAGAGCTTGGTACGATACCTTATCCTCTTTTCTACTTCAGTGTGGGTTCACCAAAGGCCTAGTGGACAAAACATTGTTTAGGATTAAGGATGGGGATCACATCTTATTGGTGCAAATCTATGTGGACGATATCATTTTTGGTAGCACCAATCCAGACTTGTGCGAGAAGTTCTCCAGTTTGATGAAAGGAAAGTTCGAGATGAGCATGATGGGAGAGCTCAACTACTTCCTTGGACTACAAGTGAGACAGCTTAAGGAAGGTATCTTCATCAACCAGGAGAAATACACCAAGGATCTGCTCAGGAAATACAACATAGAAGGGAAATCCTCAGTCAAAGTACCTATGGGAACCTCTCTACGTATCGATGTCGACAGCGAAGGTCGAGAGGTCGATCAAACCACTTATCGAGGTATCATCGGATCTCTTCTTTATTTAACTGCAAGTAGACCAGACATATCCTTTGCAGTAGGTGTATGTGCTAGATTTCAGGCAAGTCCTAAGGAAAGTCACCTAAATGCATCCAAAAAGATTCTTAGATATCTAAAGGGTACGCAGAGTGTTGGGCTCTGGTATTCGAAAGGTGGATCTTTCGAACTTATGGGTTATTCAGATGCGGACTTTGCCGGTTGTAAGATAGATCGAAAGAGCACATCAGGGACATGTCAGTTTCTAGGTGGAAGACTTGTCTCATGGTTTAGCAAGAAACAACATTCGATAGCTACAAGCACTGCTGAGGCAGAATATGTAGCAGCTGGAAGTTGTTGTGCTCAGATCTTATGGATGAAGCAACAGCTAATGGATTATGGTGTTGAGTGTAAGGAGGTTAAAATTATGTGTGACAATACAAGTGCTATTGCCATCACCCACAACCCAGTGTTACACTCCAGAACAAAGCATATTGATATTAAGTATCACTTCATCCGAGACCACGTTGAGAAAAAGGACATCACTTTGGAATATGTTGCAACGGAGGAGCAACTAGCAGATATTTTCACAAAAGCGTTATGTGAAAATAGATTCTCTCAACTAAGGTTAGAATTGGGAATGATAGAATTGGGATGAATGGTCAAATCTTATCTTCTTGTATTTAGTGCCATGAACTGTTTCGCATGTGAGGGGCGGTTTCATCAACTTTATGGCAGCTTTGGAGTTACACAAGCATTGAATGGTCATTCATATTACATCCCGTGACTCAAAAGTGATAACCGTATTGGGCTATAAATAAGAGGGTTTCTTTCAAAAGTTCATATCATCAACTTCCCATGGAGAAAAAGAAAGGAAAAGATGATGTTCCATTCTTTTATAGAGGAAAGAAACCGGCAGTCAAGTCCAAAGATTTTCAAGGAGAAAACTATCCAGAATCTACGAAGGGTGAACAGATTGCGGAGCTTCCTGATAATCCAAACAAGAATTCTGTTTCAATCCAAGGTGAATGGATCCCCAAATGCGAGGAGATCCACAACGATGGGATACTGGAATCGGGAGAAGAGTCCTGCACAAGAGGGACTCCTACTGCTGCACATTCTGGAAAAGGGCCTTCCTCAACCAAATGGAGAACCAAGGGAAATGGAGAGGAAGACCAGATGGGACTTTCTGAGGTCTGCAGCAGTCAAAGGGGTGATCATACCTAATCCAAAGTCCTTAAGAGGATTAGCGATGAAGATGGTCACTCCCAACTACAGTAAGCAGCTCCGGAGAGAAGAACAAGAAAAGGGAATAGCCACCCCTAGTTCTGTTATTAGACAAATAGGACTTTAGATGGCTAGTTTCTGCTTTAACGATAGATTCCGATTAGGCTGACCAAGGCCAAACAAAAGTTTCTAAGGAATTTAATAGGATATTGATTCATATGTAATGTATCTGGAAATCACTAAATGAACTTAAGGATATGTTCCAAGTGATATCTTTTAGATGAATCAAACTTGTTTCTCTCGCAATCTGTGTTCGAAAGGTAGTTCGAGAGGTCACCCGATCAGTTTGTCTATATACGTTATGTCTCGAAGAAGGGTAGTTCGAGAGGTCACTTCGAAAGATAACAAACTGATATCTCTGAACGGAGGAATAAGGAGGGTTAGGGATCAATCACTCAGGGGGAAGATCCTTAACCAGATCAAGACGGAGGAATAAGGAGGTTTAGGGATCAATCACTCAGGGGGAAGATCCTTAAACTCATGTGGAAGACATTTCACCTTCGAGAGGTGAATCCGATAAGTTCAACGAATACATGAAGGAAACGGCTAACTTTGGATATTAATGCTAGCCACGTGGTCATCGGTTACTGGCGGTTTTCCGCACTTAAGGGAGTTATCTTGATTAGTGGGAGCATGATCATATAGTTACTTTTCTTTATTACCCCACTATCCTGAACCTAAAACCGCTCTGTTAATTTACCAAAAATACCCTTATTTTTCATATACGCTGACCGTTACTAGGGGTATTTCTGACCTTTTACTTCCTTAAAGAAAACCGGTATCCTTCCTTGGGTCAAGCTCTCAACCCTACCCATATATCCAACCCGAATCCACACGATATAAAAGCCAAATCCTTCTTCTTTACCCGGATTCAAGCTAAAACCGTTTACCCAAAATCCCCAAATACTAAACGCAGTACACATTCCCTCCAACATCTAACCTTCATCAATGGCGTCCGAATCCTCTACATCAACCTCATCTTCCGACGCATATCAGAGGGAGTTGCTACACATTCGCTCTCAGATCAAACAAGTCAAGGCGGGGAGTATCCTTGACAGAAACGGCTTCATCACTAACTCCCCTAATCCAAAAATGGCGGAAAAAGTCCTGAAGAAGTTTGAGAAAGCAGGACTGATGAAATACATGACGCACGACTACGGGACCGTTCACCCCCTCGACTTCACAGAATGGTTCGCAAATGCCAAGGTCACGAAGGGTAAAATCGAAAGCCGCTTTAATGATTTTCCCATCACAACATCTGTAGGTGACCTCAGAGCGGCATTTGATTTCGCGTCATCGGAGGAAGCAGTCAAGCATCTATCGGATTACGACTTGGACAAGCAAGCCTTCTGGGAGAAAATCCGACTAGCGACTGCACCACCCAGAGCAACCTCTGCCCTCCGCAAGTACCACCTAAAGGAGAGGTTTGCTCTTGCTGCCGACCTAATCATGAAATTTGTGCTCGGCAAGGTGTCCGGAACTGACGAGGTTAGTCTAGACCTCCTCAAAATCCTCCATGCCATTTGGAACAACAACAAGCTGGACTGGGCACATATTATCTTCAACTTCCTCCAACAGCAAGTGATGCGCTCAGTCTCCAACGCCAACCTGTCGATCAGTAAAAAGGTTGGTTTCGGCTTTGTTGTGCAATTTCTTCTAAGCCTGAAGGGCTTCGAACTGAGGGAGGGAAAAGAGATTCATCGAAATACCTATATGGGTAGGACGAAATCTCTAGTCCCCAAAACTAAAGGTGTTAAGGCTGCACCGTCTCCCTCACAGCCAAAAGGAAGGGGCAAAAGGAAAGCCCAAACCAAGGGAAAGAATTCTGATGATGAACCTCTCGATGTACTGATACAAAGGGTTCATATGCCAAAGAGGGCTAAGAAAGCCAAAACTGCTGTTGTCACCCAGATCCGAGAGGTAACACCCTCTGTTGTTCAAGTACCGTTTGAGGACAGGGCACAAGCCCAGGGGGAACCTCAGGCTACACTGGCCACTGAGGTTGAGAGAGTACCCCCTACCAGGTCCCTGTCAGCAGCCTTCTCTGTCGGTCTATACGCTGGTGATGATGCTGAGGGAGATGTTAACTCTGTTGGTTTATCTCGAGAGATGGCTCGAGAGGTTGAAGGTACTGGGATCAGTGATCCAGTACAAGGGGGTGCAGAAGAACCACGTGAGATGGTTCGAGAGATAGACTACACAGTCAGGGTGGGAGATAATCTCTTGGAGCATAGTCGAGAGATCACAGCTCAGATAGACGAAGCAATCTCTGCCACTGAAATCATCTCTGATGGGCGGGATGACTTATATGAAGAAGTTTCCACTCAGTTGGCAGTGGAAGCACCCACTCTTGATGACTTCTCCAGGGTAATCAGGTGGATCAACTGGAGAACCAGTCCTTTTACTCAACTGATGGCCCAAGCAGCTGAGATGGAGGCAGAAGAACGGTTTGCACTCCAGTGGTTGGGTATCTCAGAGATCCCAGCTCATCATCTCCTAGACCTTGCCCACGAAACAAGAGTGGCTAAACTGAACAGTGGAAGAACTGATAAGGGTAAAGGAATAGCTGAAGAAACCGAGGTTGAGCCTGAGGAGGATCCAGAACTTGATGCCCAATTTCGAGAAGATATCAGGCTCGCCACTGCCATCTCCTTGGGACAGAACGTTGAGTTCACGAGAGGTCCAGGAGAGACCTCTGGGGTTGCTCACGATGATATCGCAACAGCCGCAATCCCACTGTCCCGAGTCAGCAACTCTGCTCTGGACGAACAGGTAGAAGCTTCGAGAGGTGAATCCGAGACCTCTGAAGCACTTCAAGTGGCACCTAACACCGTTCTACTTTTGCCACCACCTGCGTCCACACCCTCGACCACTACAGATGAAGCACAGACAATTCGAGAGGGTGAAGTTCCGTTGCTCACACTGCCAGGTTTTCCCACTGCTCCTGAAATAATTATCATTCCAGACTCATCGGAGCAGACTGAAATGCAGTCCAATGAGCAACATGAGCAGAATGCCCCAAGTCCTGCTGGTTCGAGGAGTACTGATGATACCATCGAAGGTGGAAACCAGGAAGCACCTGTCGACACTACGTCTCCAACCTCACCAGCAGATGACACAGTTCCCAGCACTGGTTCGAGAAGTGATGCTGAGGGGGAACCTCTATTGGATGAAAACAGGGAAGCGTCCAATACCGAAGAACACTCTCTGGCTGACCCTATCTCCACAGTTGCTGAAGCTGAGGCTCCAGGTTCGAAAGGTGAGGAGCAAGAAGTGATCCATCCCTCAGGTGGAAATCGGGAAGCACCTGACATGGAGCTACCTTCGAGCTCTGAACCCTGTGTCCCTGTGGATCCTCAGATAATAAATCGAGAGGTGGACTCGCAACTGCAAGTCATGGGTGGAAATCTGGAAGCACCCAAGTCCCCTCCGACAAAAGGTACATCTCGATCCTCATCTCCTACTTCTGACTATGATCAACAGGCCGAAGAAGTCTTCATTGGCGAAGTGCGTCAATTCATGGCTGATCAATCTCAGAAGATGGCTCAGCTCGAAAGAATACTCGCTGTGGTCCGCAATGCTGCAATGCCTGCTGCTGGCACAAGTGAATCCCAAGGCCGTCATGCCGAACTTCTCGAACAGGCGATATGGGCTGAGGATGCAGCACGGAAAGCCACTGATGAAGCCGCTGTAGCTCGAGCAGAGGCTGCAAGTGCGAGGGCTGAATTAGCCGAGATGCGAGCAGAGCTNNNCTCCTACTTCTGACTATGATCAACAGGCCGAAGAAGTCTTCATTGGCGAAGTGCGTCAATTCATGGCTGATCAATCTCAGAAGATGGCTCAGCTCGAAAGAATACTCGCTGTGGTCCGCAATGCTGCAATGCTTGCTGCTGGCACAAGTGAATCCCAAGGCCGTCATGCTGAACTTCTCGAACAGGTAATATGGGCTGAGGATGCAGCACGGAAAGCCACTGATGAAGCCGCTGTAGCTCGAGCAGAGGCTGCAAGTGCGAGGGCTGAATTAGCCGAGATGCGAGCAGAGCTTCAAGCCTTCCAATATTCCAGTGAACTTCGACAGGATGTGATGAAGGCCATACTCGATGACCTGTCGAACCAAGTACCTGCCCAACTTCAACCAATCTTCGAAGGTATGTCCATCCTCCTCTCCCGTGCTGATGATGCCAACAAGGGGGAAAATAAAGAGAAAAAGAAGGGGGATACAACGGGCAAGAAAAGGGCAGCAAGTGAACCAGCTGGACCACCTCCAAAAATACCAAGAATCATGAGCAAAGCAGTGGAGGATGCTAAACAGGCAGAAAACCTAAGGGTCCAGCGTACACTGGAAATGGAGAGAAGGAGAGAAGAGGACAGAGAAAGAAGAAGAAAAAGACAAGAACGACAATCAGAAGAAGAAAGGAAGATAGATCTTCTCATGACAAACTTTAAGTTTGGGAACAGAGAAGACACTGAACAAATTCTGACTCTGGAGATATTCAAGCTTCTGAAAATCACTGGGATATCTACACACAGCAATATGTCTCCAGAAGAATGCATTGCCTGGTGGAAAGATGGAGTAATTGATGGTGAGTTCGTGGGGGAAGCCTACAGGAACTACAGGCATCTAGATGTCACAGATGAATACTTAAGCCTGGTAAATCCGAAAGACCCCATCAAGACACGAGAAGCCATTAACAAGAAAAGGAAAGTCAACAAGAAGTAAGCTCTCGTGGTCCAAACTCCATCTCATTTCAATGTATTGATATCTATGTTGTTCTTGGTCTTATTTCTTTCAATCTTGTCTACTAAACTCTGTTATGTAAACATTCCCTTAATCTTAATACATATATCTTCTGCTGGGGGTGTTGCGTGAGTTTACTTATTCATGTTTAGTAGAATTGTTGTCAAACTTACCATATGCGCTGAAAATAAAATCAATGCTTTTTCTTTTTCAAATCAGCCATATAAGTAAGTATAAGTGTTGGCATCATCAAAAAGGGGGAAATTGTTAGGAACATCATGTAATAGGTTTTGATGATACCAACTGTTAAGTAAGAATCCCCAAGTCTCGATACATAGGCAAAACAATGTAAGTTCGATAAGTAAACTAAGAGCGAAAATACAACCGGGTAATTTGAGCTCAACTCGGGAAATATTTAAGCTTAAGGTAAACTTGTTTGAACAACTTAGAAGTTTTCGTGTTGTAAGCAAACAGATAGATCAGAAGCAGGCACGAGACAACTCTGGAGGAATAAGGGTCTACGAGACATCAACTAAGTCTCGAGACACAAGCCAAGTTCGAGAGGTAAGGACCTCTCGATATACCTATCGAGTTCGAGACGTAAAGAATATTCGAGAGATAGACCTCTCGATACATGGGATTGAAACATCAAGTGGTCGAGACATCTTTTATGGTCTCGATAAACCGGCACTTCTCCAAGAGGCTGAATGTTAGTCAACATGTGCAGATAAAATACTCTAAGTTTGGAGAAGAAGAATATCATGGAGATAAAATATTGAAGAGGTGCTGAGCGGGAGGTTTCAAAATGGACGGAAGTGGATGACACGTCAGACCTCCACCACAAACGGTCAAGAAGTGCACCAATCCTGAAGTGGTCAGATTCCCCAAACAAGGAATGATGGGAACATAAAAAGAGTAACTTTATCCAAAAGAAGCAAGTGAAGCATGAACTCAAGAAAGTGGAATATGGAATATTCACTACAAAACAAAAGGCTCAAGTTACAAGACCACTACTCCATGAAAAATGCTGAAATTGTGCAAAGACCCATGTTCGGCGTGGGAGACCAATTTCAAACGGAATAGTTTTCCCTCCAACGGAACTATTCTTCTACTCTCATATATAAGGACGTAAAGACACAGAAGAAAAAAGGAGAAAAAAAAAGGGGAAAAGAGAGAAAAAGGAGTTAAAAAGAAAAGAGGTTCGAAATTCTTAAGAAGTGTCTGTCTAAAACGTTCAAGTGCAAGTGCTTAACTTGGAATATCATCCTGATATTCATAACAGCGAGAAATCACATCTTAGTGTTTCAAGAGAGTTACAAAGCTTAAACTGTTATACATCCAGAAGGTGACCGAAGCTGCTCTACATCGAAGTTGATTCAACGATAGCTGTGGTCAGATTGGAG
>NC_044922.1:19013452-19025235 GCF_003576645.1 Ipomoea triloba
AAGCTGCTCTACATCGAAGTTGATTCAACGATAGCTTGTGGTCAGATTAGAGTCTGTTACATTCAACTGTGACAACCAAAAACACATTGCTTTGGATTAAGCAAGAGAGGTGGAATAACCTGGCAGCTGTCCGAGTGAAAGAAACCTGAGGCTTGACGCGGGCTTGGTGATCAAAGGTCAAGTGCTCGAGAGGTGGAGTAGCTGGAAGCGGGGAGAAAGACCTTGGAGAGGCGGAGTAACCTGGGAGCTGTCTTGTGAAGATCCTGAGGCTTGATGCGGGCTTGGTGATCAAAGGTCAAGTGCTCGAGAGGTGGAGTAACAAGAAGCGGGGCGAAAAACCTGAGGCTTGAGGCGGGCTTCGTGATCAAAGCTCAAGCGCTCGATATTGTACTAAAAAGGGAAGTTTTTAGTGCAATCCTTCCAGGGAGTTTCTGGAAGAAGAGTGGACGTAGGCGGGTTGGCCGAACCACTTAAAAATCTCTCTTGCATTTACTTACTGTTTTTATCTCTCGCTAACCTCTCGATTGCACTGCATATAAACGCACTTCTCGAACTAACTCAAACTCGTGCTAACTAAAAGGGGATAACATTTCCGCTGCGCATAAAACTTTGTCTTCACCTCGTGAGGTATCGAACCTAAACATCCTAAGTTCAATACACACGAGAGGTTGAAAAGATTTGCAAAATCTTATACAAGTCTATTCCCCCCCCCCCCCTCTAGACTTGTACCCCATCCCCTTGGGACCAACAGCGCTACCCCATTAGGTTAATATTATACATACTTCTAGTTTCACATTATTCATTTTTTTTTTACTCACCGCATATATGGTATGTTTTAGTTCATTCCAAAAAAAAAACAAAAAGAAAAAAAAAGAGTGGAAATAAGGTTATATAGGATGAGAAAAAAAATATTTCTATTTGTTTGACATATTATCTTTCATCTGTCAACATGTAAAGGTGCCTCATAAGGATAAAAACGGTATACATTTATATGAAGTGACGTACGTAATATTATACACACTTCTAGTTTCTTATTATTCAATTTTTTACTCACCGCATATATGGTATGCTTTAGTTCATTAAAAAAAGGGAGTGGAAATTAGGTTATATATAGTATGAGAAAAAAATTTCATTAGATTGACATATTATCTTTCATGTGTCATCATGTGAAGGTGCCTCATAAGGATAAAAACTATATACATTTATATGAAGTGACGTACTTAATATTATACACACTTCTAGTTTCTTATTATTCAATTTTTACTCACTGCATATATATGGTATGTTTTAGTCGTTCATCCAAAAAAAAAAAGAGTGGAAATCAGGTCATATAGGATGAGAAATTTTTTTCATTAGATTGACATATTATCTATCATGTGTCATCATGTGAAGGTGCCTCGTGATTAGTTCAGGGATCAATTATCCAAGTGAGGATAGTTGTTTAGTGTAATGTAAACATTTGAGTTACAATCAATCATGTTTTTATTAACATCTAATTAGCTAGATACTACTTATCATGCACTTATTTTGCACTTCATTTGCACTAACTTATCTTTCACATTAACCTCCCAAATAAATCAAAACAAAATTAATATACTTTAAAAGGCAGCCTTCTTGGCTATTGGATCATATGTATGAATGGCTTCTTTTGTTTGCCCTAGCTAGCGCTTCTTCTTCTCCACCCTCCATTTTTTGCACCTGCATCCATTAAAGCAAAACCCGCATTTTTTTTTGTTCTCTTAATTGTTTGGGTTGATTTTAGTATATAGAAGGGCAGGGCCAGTCCAAATGTTTTATAGGCCCCGGGGCAAAATTAAAAAAGGGCCCATATATGAAAAATTTTGAGTCCGGATGATCAATTTGTTTTCTTCTTTTTCATTTTTCATGTTTTTTAGGCAAGATTGTATAAAAAAAATTATTATAAAACCGATATTAACAAAAAAAAAAAAAAAAAAAAAGAACAAAAGCACATGACACTTATGAATCAATCAATCCAAATCATTTAATCGAAAATCTTTAGTTCGCCCAACGGTAAACATGTGCGGCCTTCAATCCCTGCATATAATAAACCTAATAAACTTACAATTTCGTTTTACATAGAAATCCTAATAAATAGAATTAAAACAAGAATAAAATTCCTAATTCCAAACTCTTAAACATTTAAAGAACAATACAATATAATTAGAAATGTATTAAGATTCCTAAACAACAATACAACCTAATATGCAATACTGCAAACTCAATTCCTAATTCCAAAATTACAATTCGTCAATTACTAATTAATCCACAATTATGCATTTCTGCAATTTATCTGCAAACTAAATTCTTAATTTATTAAATTATTTAAATAGCAAAGTGACAATTACTCAATTAGGAATTTAAGATTCCACAAACAACATTACAACAATACGGCGTTACGGCCTAATATAATATGCATTCTGCAATTCATAAATACCTTTGCAATAGCATATTAGGCAGGTCGCAGGTGATTAGGACATTACTGCATTAGGCGACGACGTGAAGGCACTGCGAATCTACGATTTGTGAAGACGATTAGGCAAAGGTGCAGCGATTGGGTGAAGCACTGGCTGGCCGGCGAGGCGGCGAATATCGTCTATTGAGTATTTGAGTGGTTGCTGTGGCGTAGGTGCGACGGCCGACCCTTATACTCCTGGGCGGTTGGGCGGCGTAAGTGGTGTGCAACGTCTCTTTCAATCTTCATGAGTTCAGTTCTTGACTTTTAGAAACAATTAACCTTACTGTTTCTAATATATAATGAGTAATATATATTATATATATAATACTTTGTATATCTTATGGCCTGTGGGCCCTCCTATAGAGGTGGGCCCTGGGCAGGTGCCCACCTTGCAGCCCCTCAGGCCGGCCCTGTAGAAGGGAAGGGGCTAGAAAGAGAAGAAAAGTAAAAGGAAAGTTTTTTTCATGAGATTGTGGTAATCATCTTACATGTGCATTGTGTGAAAGTAGTTCGTGCAAATAAAAATGACTGAGTGAGATTTTAAAAAAATGTAGATAATGACAAATGATTAATGGATGGAGACATTTAAAGTCAAATTAGCAACGAAATTACAAAAGAAAATGCAATTGGACAATCTAATTCCAAAATTTACAATCAACTTGCTGAACAAGCCAAATTTGTGCAATCAAATTAAATCAAATTTAATTGACTTATTTCCAGGTTATAACCCATGACGTGGTTGTTAACCTTTAAAAATTATTTTTTTTATTTTTTAATCAATTTTGATAACTGATATATATATGTATATATATATATATATATATATATATATATATATATATATATATACACACTATTGTATGTATTGAGATAGATAGATAATTCTAAGCATCAGGCTATGGAAATTAAAGCCAAATAAACATACATAAAGATGATTAAAAAAAAAAAGAGAGGATAATTTCAATGACAGTTATAAACTCATATTTCCAATGCCACTGGTGATGCCCCACTTTTTTAGCAAACTCATTTTTCCAATGATTAATGACATAGTTGTGCCCCACATCCAAAATTTCATGCATAAAAAAAGCTACAAAAATTCATTTATTGCTGCGCCCACAACATTAGCAAAAAGAGTGGTTTTAGTTTTCTAGGGATTTCTAAAAAACTTGTAAACTTAGACCGTAATAAGAATTACTGTGTGCTGATTAGCAAAAAAGGTTGTTTTAGTTTTCTAAGGATTTCTAAAAAATTTGTAAACTTAGACGATAATAAGAATTACGCTGTGTTGTTTTTTTTTTTTGAAAACCGGTGTGTTGTTTTTTCAATCTATGCAAATATTAGCTTATTTAAAAAAGAAAAAAAAAAAACCTCCCCTTCATCATCTCCACTAACGTGGCCCTAGTGGTAGCTCCAACTTCATTTTCGACACCTACATCCATCAATGGGAATAGATGTTAAGCTATTCCCATTTTCGAGTTTCCAGCATTGCTTTTCTCAACAGCTAGATAGCTACTCGATCATCTGAAAAGAAAACTTCAACATTCTTAAGACCATTTCACAAAATTTGAGTAACTAGGAGAACCATTATCATTACTCGAGAGTGTACACGGACTAATTCGTTAAATTTGTAAGTATTATTGTTGTGAGGATTATAGAGTTTTGGTATAGTTAGTGTTTGTCCGCGGTCAAACAATTGAGACTAGCATCTTGCTATTGAAACATAGCATTTACTGATACAAGTACAAAGAAATAAATTTGCTCACTGGCTAATTGTGTAGACGGTTCCATTGAGGAAGCATTAGGCTATGGATATTAAAGTGAAATAGCAACATACATGAAGGGATGATCGCAATGACAGTTATAAACTCATACTTCTAGTGACACATTGGTGGTGCCCCATTTTTATGTTATAATGCATTATAATATATCGGTGAGTTGCAGGGTAATTTCTTTTTTTGGCGAAATCATATTTCCAATAAGAGTTATGGTGTCCCACATTAAAAAAAATCCAGGTATTGTCACGCCCACAATAATAGTAAAACCGATAGCTTTAAGTTTTCTAGAGGTTTCTCTAAAACTACTTATAAACATAGATAATAAGAATCATGTTGTGTTGCTTTACAATCTCTGAAGAAATTAACTTCCCTATGTATTTCTTTTATGAAAATTAAGCCTCATCTTATTAACAATCAAGGAATCACCTTTGAAGACAATAATAAGAAAACTTTTATTATATTCCAACAAAACACTAGTTCATGATAGATATATCTATCCCAAACTTTAGCTGGAAAACTGGTTATTAATTACTTCTTGATCCTCAATTCTCTCCCAAACAATTCTTCACAACTCCCCCAAAAACAGCAAATCCCAATTGCAAAATATTTCATTCTTCTTATTGAACCTACTAATCTAGTTGAGAATATACAAATTAAAATAAAATAACAAAAAAAATAAAAACTCTACATAAAACACTAAAGCAATATATTTTTGGAACTAATCGTTTTTAATATCATTTTTATTTCCAAGCATTTTGTCTGCGAGCTTACTAGATTGGGACCTTATATACTAAATGTGGAATGCTTGGAGTTATTATCATATGTCATTTTAATGATGATTATGAGTTTTCTTCATTTATTCATTTATTACGAATATGCCTTAAATTGTGCAAGCTCGATATAATGAGTTTATCGGTAATCTTCATTTTCATTGATAAATTATTTAATGAAATTCAATTTGTTTTATTACTGTTTCGCATTACTTAATACAAAGTTATATTAGTGTAAAAGATGAATTGATTGAGACTTTTTTTTAAGTTTTATGCAGAAATTTCTAAATCTATACTTTGGGAGGGACTTCAAAGTGCAGGTCTGAATTGAAATTCATCATGATCGTACTTGCTTGCTTTTCAACACTTGTGAATTGTCATTATTCGTTCAAGGAAGTTTGACTCCAATAAGGAGTTTGATATTATTCAAAAGCTTTTAAAGTTTTCATTGTGCATCAAAGAAAGCAAAAAAAAAAAAAAAAAGCAAAAATCATTTACATATAAACATCTTATTATATTTTTGTTGAATTGAATTTGTGGATCTCCTTGATTCACTCTTTAAGTTCAATATTATGTAATGTACAAATAGTTAGCTGGAGTATCCTTACTAGTTGAATCATCTAGCACACAACCCTTTTTGGTTTTGAATTAATTATACGTTGCTATCTAGTTATCTACAAATATGCCAAATGGAATGAACACTACATCAAATAAGGCATTTAGCGGCGATTACGAACCGCCACTATTGTGTTTCCCAACAGTTATTCAACCATGACTAAATAGTGTCTCGCGAAGCATTTAGCGGCGGTTTTCTATAATGGGAGTTAATTTAATTTCTATAAATAATGTTTGTACATATAAAAAATTCAGTGAGAGTTGTATTAACTGGGAAAATTAAATTTAAGAAATATAGGAAACAATTATAATTATTAAGTTGTGTAGAACAATTTCCCATCAAAAGAGGGTCCATATCTTAGTGGTAGAGCATTTGATTGCAGATCAAGAGAACACCAGTTCACACCTGGTTGGGCTCGAGAATGTAAAAAAATTGGACTGGGTTTGTTAGACTATCGTGATACACAATTCCCAAGACCTTACGGGAAGATTTTGATGCCCCATTGCAAGATCTTTTTGCGAAGAATTTGAAAGAAAAAAAACATGATTTGAGTACTCATTATTTGTAACACCTCGGACCGGCTCGATTTGCCGTATATCCGGAGGAGTTACCGCCACACCTAGAACGAGTTCTATCTTCTTTTGATAGACCCCACTCTAAGTGCGCAGGCTAAACGAAAACTTTTACTTAACAACAACAACCGCTCATCATAATATAATATATATATATATATATATATCTACATTTATATATACATAAGTTTGCCCATCGGGCCAAAATATAAGTTAAGGGTCATCCACGACCCGACTAGTTGAGTTAGCTGCCACTAAGGCTACAAAAAAACATTTACACAAAAGAATATTTCCCAAAGCATCTCCCAAGACGTAATACCTAGTCTATCCTGCGGTACACTGGACCTGTGAACTCGCCCCAAACTAAATGCCACTCCCCTTCAAACCATGTGAAATGGTCTAGGAAGCGAGAGGTGGTATTAACCATGGACCATTCGTCCCAATACCCCTGGTGAAGCAGGGTTCCAGGGGTAGGGGTAATACACGATAAACTCTAATGGGTCACTTCTGGTCAACACCTCTAGGGGATAAAAACCATAGGAGGCCTGAACATCTGGGCCATCCTGGACAAAAGGAAGGAGCATATGGGTCGGTACCTATCATCTGCTGTACATAATCATCATAATCCATGCCATGACACTCATACTCCGGCGAACTTGGAGAGTTCGCCGCACTGCAAGAACTTACGCTAGATTGCATCTGTAGGTAAGACAATGAAGTGTAGTTAGCGCGATGGCTAAGTAAGGGGATCCGTGGGACACCCGAAATTAAATAAAGGTTTTACAAAGCAGGTATTTAAAAAAACCTTTATTACCCTTACTCTACATTGATACTTTACCTGCAAACGAGTCATCAAGTATAGTTTGCACAAGTAATAAATAAGAATTGAAAAACAGTCTAAGTTCTTTTGATAAGTGATTGCTTACCAAGAAATCTATTATTCGACGCATCAATGATCATCTATCGATTTAAGCAAGTATTGGAAAATTATGAACTTCACGTTTAATCACAATCATGTACTTGAAAAATCTTCCTCACGGGGAAATTCCACCAACTTTTATCTCAAAGAGGGCTCACAGACACCCTTTTTCGCTTAAACAATCATCGCGTCCCTCTTTAGCGTAGCTACAGAGTAACTACATTTTCATACAAAATTTTCCACTTAGTTTCTTTGTAGAAAGCGTGAGGCCTTTGGAGTATTCTCTTAACTCCCTCTCTGACCACTTGGATCATCGAACTCGGGTTCAGTGGTCATCCCCCGGTCTAACACTGATCCCCTGGACGTAAGGTTCGTTAGAATGATCCCTAGCTGGCCCTACTAGGTCCATAAAAACGACACCTACCCGGACTTCCTAGAGTAACTATACTTTAAGTGTGCACACCCCCGCAGGAATTCCTCATCCTAACGAGTTATATAGTACTCGGCGAATAGACTTCGCCCTTCCGTATGAATGATCATACTATATAGCAACCTAGGGCAAGGGCACTTTAAGCCACCCGAAGGCTAATCAAGGTCCGCCTCAACTTTACTAGAAACTAAGGGTTTGAAAATATTTTTCCTTCTTCCTCATCTTCCTTGAGTCAAAATCACTTTTTGGACATATTCAACAAAATCAAGTCCTAACTTGAAATCAATCAACACTCTTAACCTAGTCCAAGAGTTTTGTTTCTCAAAACATTTTGATAGTACACTAATTACCATACACTGTGATAATAAAGTGTAACTATCCCACAATTTCCATCATCACATTACATATGTACATAACACTACATATATGTATATATGCATACAATATAACACCTCACACATTTATGCATACTTACATAAGATACACATACTATATATATACATAGTATAAATTTCCCTTAATACTCATACATATATGTATACACGGTTAACATACATACCATATATATACATAATACAACATCTTATATTACTTATACATACATACATAATACGCATATAATATATATTACTATACTTACACGTACGTACATACACTATATAATATACATAGTATTTCTAATTTAGATATTTAGGCGCATTAACAACCACATCTCACCAACACGACATTTTGTACATATATATTGTGTAAAATACAATTACATATATATTATACCTACAAACATGTACACAATAATTTCACCTAAAATTCGTCATATTTCAAATAAACTATCAATTATCTAATTTTAAGTGACCTTAACCTACTTAAGTGATTCCTTACCTTTCGGGAGTGTACTAACACCGTAGGAGGAATCTTGAATCTTTTCCCCAAATTTTTCACTCAAAACCCTAAGAGAAAATTAACATTATAGCAACAATTATTAAGAAACTATACTTAGATTCAAGATCTAGGAAGGAAAATAAAGCTTTCTACCGAATAAAATTAAAGTTTTACCGAATAGCTTGAGACTTGTGAAGAAGATTTTAGCTATGGAAGGTAGAGCTCTAAGGAAGAAGATGATGATCTCTCTCTCTCTTCTCTCCTTTGTATTTTTGGCCAAATGAGGGGAAAATGAGAAGACAATGCCTTATGATCCTACTCCTCACTTGGTTGACTATTCTCCCCTAAGCATGTGGTAAAAATTGTGACAAGTGTCACTTGCTTGTGGTTAAGTCTTGAAAAATATCTTAACTAGACTGACCGGGATTAAAACAGATGAATTCTCGGTAGAAAATGATCTAGATAGGATAATTTTTGAAACCCAAAATTTATCCCAGACTAAATCTCAAAATTGGGCTAGGTTCGGTATACCGCGAAATACAGCGATGCTACGATCAAAATAAATTTTCACTGCTGCGGGCTAATTTTATTAAATAGGAAATTCAAGGTTAATAGTATGGTGCCTAATAACCCACTTCCTAGGACAAACGGGACAGAACACATACTCCTAAAATTTTTTCGGTTCGTGACCGGTAACTAGCAAAAATTATTCTAACTAGCAAAAATTATTCTGAAATATCTATGAATCATAACTCGAGCATGCCAATGCCTTAGAATAAAATAAAATTTAAACCTCCCCCTTTTTTTAGGAACTTTTAGTAGAAAATATTTCGGGGTATTACACTCTACCCCTCTTAAAAGAGTTTCGCCCTCGAAACTAAGGTTAACTACACTTTTTGGAATAGAAGTTTCAATTTGGAAAGAAATGATTCAGTATAAAGGGAAAAGGAAAGGGATTGGATTCCTAAGGATATCTTATTTAATAATCATACCGCAAATACTAAACTTTTTATCTTAAATAATCATTAAGCTTTAGGTTCTCTTTTACCTTGCTCAAACAACATAGGGTATCGCGTTCTCATTTCGTCTTCCAACTCCCATGTGGCTTCTTCCACCAAATGGTTTGACCATAACACTTTCACCAACTTTATGGACTTTCTACGGGTATCCCGGGTCTTAGTATCCAATATTTTCACTAGTTTTTCTTCATATGATAAGTTCTCATCCAAAGTCACATCCTCAGGTTGAAGTACATGTGATGTATCATATACGCACTTCCTTAATTGAGACACATGAAATACATTGTGTACTCGATCCATCACCGCAGGTAGCGCTAATCGGTATGCTACCTTTCCGATCCTCTCAAGGATTTCATATTGTCCAATATATCTTGGACTCAATTTTCCTTTCTTCCCGAACCGCATTACTCCTTTTATGGGAGATATTTTTAGCCATACCTTATCACCTTTTTGAAATTCAACTGATTGCCTTCTTCGATCAGCATAAGACTTTTGTCGGTCCTGGGCAGCTTTCATCCTTCCTCGAATCAACCTGACCTTTTCTGTCATTTCTTGAAGATATTCGGGTCCTAATGTCACAGAATTAACCGAATCTTCCCAACACAGAGGACTTCTACACTTCTGTCCATATAAAGCTTCATACGGTGCCATTTGGATACTTGCATGATGACTATTATTGTAAGAAAACTCGATTAGATCCAAATGTTCATCCCATGATCCTTGAAAGTCCAATACATAAGCCCTTAACATATCTTCCAAGGTTTGTATAGTCCTCTCAGTCTGCCCATCAGTCATAGGATGAAAATGTAACACCCCAATTTTCAACTCTTACATTTATTACAAAATCCGTAATAAAACGCTGCGGAAGCTTACATCATATCAACAGAAAACCGGGTGCTACCGCCACACCTAGAGTGAATTCTATCACCTCTTTGACAAACTCCACTCTAAGTGCACAGGCTAAACTTACAACATTAATAACAATCCCTGTCTACATCAAAGAGTAGACCTCAACCTGTACTTCCCTTCTATTCCGAGCTCATCGGCTACAGGGGCCCACACTAATCTGCAACTGATAAGAAACACATTGAAGTGCAGTTAGCACGACGGCTAAGTAAGGAAATCCGATGTCACTCAAAAGTAGACAAAGGTTTGAAAACATAATCATTTGGAAAATAGTATATCGTTCAGTGAATCAAAATCCACTCGTCTCGTAAGACAAAATCATTTCTTTCTCAAAGACGTTACAGAGTAACTCTTTACTCATTTTTAAAACTTCCTTAGTTTCATATAGTAAGAGTGAGGCCTACAACCTCGGGCCATGGCACTCCAGCCCTCCCGTAGGTTCCTCCCTTATCCCAACCCCGGGCCGTGGCACTCAAGCCTTCCCGTGGGCACCTCTCCTTATTCCAACATGACGACATAACGGCGAATAGACTTCGCTCTAACAATATAACGACCACTGGGCAAGGGCACTTAAAGCCACCCGTGGGTCAATCAAGGTCCTCCTCAACTTACTTTAGAAACTACGGTTTTGAAAACATGATTCTTCCTTCAATTTTTCTTACTCAAATCATTTCTTTTGGACATATTTCACCAATGAGTCCAATATTTGAAATCGGCTACCTCTTTAGCCCCTGAAGGATTTTCAAACATCATTTTCTCAAACAATAAGGTTTTACAACCTTTATATCAAAATAGCATACGTTTTTCAACGTAAGTTTTCATAAACATTTTTGGATACACTTCATATGTCCATCTCACACTTAAAATCAACCAACATCCTTAACTATCGTCCTCAACAACTTCCACTATGATCAACACCATTAGATCATAACTTGAGGATATCGTACATCCAAATATATATAAATTCTAATAGGTAAGGTCATTGCCTAACCATAACCCAAAAACATCCAACAACTACTTTCTCACGATTCACCATATACAACCTTTATCTCAACATTTCCATATGACAATTTCCTCAATACACATCATAATAATATCTTTACCTAACTTTATCACCATTAACTCACTAACTACCTCACAATTATCATTAACACATCCATAATCATACTAAGCATAATTCAGAAAATTTCAGCTTGGCGCAGTCCGAAAGATTGAGTCGGTAAAAATAGTTCCCGAACTCTTTTTCACTTGAAATTTTTATGGTAGAATCCCAACTTATAGTACTTGATGTCCATAAAAAGTTTTGGTCATTTTGGCCCGCGAATAAACACAGAAAATTCCATCTTTGCCCTTGGCAGTGTGCTGTCCGGAATTTTTCTCTCTCTGGACCAGTTTTGGAGAAAAATTCGAAAACCATACTT
>NC_044922.1:19025423-19031927 GCF_003576645.1 Ipomoea triloba
CTCTCTGGACCAGTTTTGGGAAAAATTCCGAAAACCATACTTCCACTACTCCAATCATTATGAAATTTTATATGCAGGTTCTACACTTATAGAACTACATGTCTAAAAAAAATGGGATCAAAATACCTTACCAATTTTTCCCAGAAAATCACGGAAGTTACTGCCAGAATCTACCCTGATTTTTCCTTTCACTATTTTCACAAGTATAAGCCTATATGGACATAAATATAACATATACATGCATATCCAAGCTATGAACATGTATAAAAAAATATTTCCAAAGCTCAAAAACACCATATTTCAACCAAAATCAATTATCCAAATTCAAGTGACTAATTCCAACTTAAGGGAATTCCTTACCTCAAAGGTTTATTAACACCTTAGGAAGAAATTCTTGGATCTTTCCCCAACTTTCACCTTAAAACCCTAGGTCCAAATCAACACCAAAACATCAAATATCAAGAAACTAAGCATAGATTCATAACCTAGGAAGGATTACAAGGCTTTCTACCGAATAAAATCGAAAACTTACCGAATAAAATTGAGAGTTGAGAAGGATTTTGGCTATGGAAGCAATGGAGGAAGAAGAATGGTGAAGATGATCTCTCTCTCTCTCCTCTCCTCTTCATTTCGGCAAAAGCAAGGGAAAAAGGAAAAAAAAATTGGCTTTTATACTACATCACAATCTTATGTGATAAGATTGGAAAAAAATAATAAAATAATAAAATATCTTCCAACTTATCAGTTGGGGTCCAAACAGATAAAGTTTCGGTGGAAAATAATCCAGATAGAATAATTTCCGAAACTAAAAATTTATTCCAGACTAACCCTCAAAATTGGGCTAGGTTCGGTACACCGCGAAATTTCGCGATGTACGATCACAAATAAATTTTTGCTGCTATGGGCTAATTTAATTAAATAGGAAATTTAAAAATAATGGTATGGTGTCTAGAAATCCATTTCCTAGGACAAACAAGTCCAAATACTAGTTCCTAAAAATTTTACGGTTCGTGACCGGTACGTAGGTTCGCAGCTTAATAACAACTATACTCACTTATAAAAATTCTTTTGAAATATCTGAAGATCATAACTTAGGAATGTCAACGCCTTAGGATAATGTTAATAAAATACGGGGTATTACAGAAAAGCAGTACTAAGTTTCAATTTTGTTCCCATAGCTGCTTGTAAAGCTTGCCAAAATTGTGACAAGAATCGAGAATCTCTATCAGAAACAATATCCTTGGGTATTCCATGATACTTAACCACCTTGTTCACATAAGCCTTTGTCAATTGAGTCATAGTCCAAGTTTCTTTCATGGCAATAAACCTTGCTGTCTTGGTAAGCTTGTCTACTATTACCCATATCTTATCTTTCCCTGACCTTGTTAACGGTAATCCTCCCACAAAATCCATAGAAATAGAGTCCCACTTCCACTGAGGAATCTCTAATGATTGCAGTAAACCCTTTGGTTTACTCCTCTCTGCTTTAACCTTCTGGCAGTTTAAGCACTTGGCCACAAATTCAACTACGTCCTTCTTCATGCCTGACCACCAAAAGTTTTGCTTCAGATCTTTGTAAAGTTTGTCTCCTCCAAGGTGAACTGAATATGGTGTATAGTGACCTTCTTTCATTAGCTGATCCATTATCTTCTTACAACCTGTAGGTATAATCCATCTGCCTTGAAATCTCATACTCCCATTTGGGTGTAACTCAAATGGACCATGTTTTCCATCAATCATTTTCTCCTTGATTCTATTCACCCCATCGTCCTTTCCTTGTGCTTGTTTGATTTCTTCAAATAGGATTGGAGTGGCCGACAGGTAATATAGTTTCATCTGTTGTTCCACTTGACCACCCATTTTTATTTCTAGATTGAGCCTTTGAAAGTCCTTTGTTAGGAATATTTGTAATTAGATTTTGATGAGCCAAAAATGTATTTTAGTTTGAAAATTAGAAAGCCAAAAAATTCGTACAGCTATGTACCTAAAAGAGTCAAGGAGTCCACTTGAAAGAATTCTTGGAGAATGAAGGAACTTTGTTCGAATCCGACGGAGCTTAAATTTAATTGGAGCACAAGGAATAACCAAAGGGTGAAGTAGCAGAGATGATAAGAGATATGTAAGGTTGGCAAGAAGTCCATGGTTCGAACCCTCCTAGCCACGGATTTTATGAAAACTAGAGACCTCCAGAATATTCGTACTTATAAATTATTTGCAGTAAAATTACCAACAAATTTGAATNCTACTCCGATCATTATGAAATTTTATATGCGGGTTCTACACTTATAGAACTACATGTCTAAAAAAAATGGGATCAAAATACCTTACCAATTTTTCCCAGAAAATCACGGAAGTTACTGCCAGAATCTACCCTGATTTTTCCTTTCACTATTTTCACAAGTATAAGCCTATATGGACATAAATATAACATATACATGCATATCCAAGCTATGAACATGTATAAAAAAATATTTCCAAAGCTCAAAAACACCATATTTCAACCAAAATCAATTATCCAAATTCAAGTGACTAATTCCAACTTAAGGGAATTCCTTACCTCAAAGGTTTATTAACACCTTAGGAAGAAATTCTTGGATCTTTCCCCAACTTTCACCTTAAAACCCTAGGTCCAAATCAACACCAAAACATCAAATATCAAGAAACTAAGCATAGATTCATAACCTAGGAAGGATTACAAGGCTTTCTACCGAATAAAATCGAAAACTTACCGAATAAAATTGAGAGTTGAGAAGGATTTTGGCTATGGAAGCAATGGAGGAAGAAGAATGGTGAAGATGATCTCTCTCTCTCTCCTCTCCTCTTCATTTCGGCAAAAGCAAGGGAAAAAGGAAAAAAAATTGGCTTTTATACTACATCACAATCTTATGTGATAAGATTGGAAAAAAATAATAAAATAATAAAATATCTTCCAACTTATCAGTTGGGGTCCAAACAGATAAAGTTTCGGTGGAAAATAATCCAGATAGAATAATTTCCGAAACTAAAAATTTATTCCAGACTAACCCTCAAAATTGGGCTAGGTTCGGTACACCGCGAAATTTCGCGATGTACGATCACAAATAAATTTTTGCTGCTATGGGCTAATTTAATTAAATAGGAAATTTAAAAATAATGGTATGGTGTCTAGAAATCCATTTCCTAGGACAAACAAGTCCAAATACTAGTTCCTAAAAATTTTACGGTTCGTGACCGGTACGTAGGTTCGCAGCTTAATAACAACTATACTCACTTATAAAAATTCTTTTGAAATATCTGAAGATCATAACTTAGGAATGTCAACGCCTTAGGATAATGTTAATAAAATACGGGGTATTACAGAAAAGCAGTACTAAGTTTCAATTTTGTTCCCATAGCTGCTTGTAAAGCTTGCCAAAATTGTGACAAGAATCGAGAATCTCTATCAGAAACAATATCCTTGGGTATTCCATGATACTTAACCACCTTGTTCACATAAGCCTTTGTCAATTGAGTCATAGTCCAAGTTTCTTTCATGGCAATAAACCTTGCTGTCTTGGTAAGCTTGTCTACTATTACCCATATCTTATCTTTCCCTGACCTTGTTAACGGTAATCCTCCCACAAAATCCATAGAAATAGAGTCCCACTTCCACTGAGGAATCTCTAATGATTGCAGTAAACCCTTTGGTTTACTCCTCTCTGCTTTAACCTTCTGGCAGTTTAAGCACTTGGCCACAAATTCAACTACGTCCTTCTTCATGCCTGACCACCAAAAGTTTTGCTTCAGATCTTTGTAAAGTTTGTCTCCTCCAAGGTGAACTGAATATGGTGTATAGTGACCTTCTTTCATTAGCTGATCCATTATCTTCTTACAACCTGTAGGTATAATCCATCTGCCTTGAAATCTCATACTCCCATTTGGGTGTAACTCAAATGGACCATGTTTTCCATCAATCATTTTCTCCTTGATTCTATTCACCCCATCGTCCTTTCCTTGTGCTTGTTTGATTTCTTCAAATAGGATTGGAGTGGCCGACAGGTAATATAGTTTCATCTGTTGTTCCACTTGACCACCCATTTTTATTTCTAGATTGAGCCTTTGAAAGTCCTTTGTTAGGAATATTTGTAATTAGATTTTGATGAGCCAAAAATGTATTTTAGTTTGAAAATTAGAAAGCCAAAAAATTCGTACAGCTATGTACCTAAAAGAGTCAAGGAGTCCACTTGAAAGAATTCTTGGAGAATGAAGGAACTTTGTTCGAATCCGACGGAGCTTAAATTTAATTGGAGCACAAGGAATAACCAAAGGGTGAAGTAGCAGAGATGATAAGAGATATGTAAGGTTGGCAAGAAGTCCATGGTTCGAACCCTCCTAGCCACGGATTTTATGAAAACTAGAGACCTCCAGAATATTCGTACTTATAAATTATTTGCAGTAAAATTACCAACAAATTTGAATGGTTCACTGGTGATGAACTTGGTTAATGTGGTAGATGGTCCTGTGTTCGAATCCTAGGGGAATGATTTTTGCCAGCTATATGTGGAATAAAGAATAAGTGCAAGTGGAAGAAGTGCTGCCAAGTATTCCAAACACAAGAGCTCACAAGAGCTGCCAGAGAAATAAGGAAAATATATTCAAAGGTAGAGGAATATTATATTCAAAGGTAGAGGAATATTATATTCAAAGGTAGAGGAATATCAGGCTACACAATTAATTGTTGCTCCAAACACTACACTACAAAATACTACACTAAACACTACACTACAAAATACTACACTAGAGGATACTACACTAAACACTACACTACAAAATACTACACTAGAGGAATCTACACTAAACACTACACTACAAAATACTACACTAGAGGAATATCAGGCTACACAATTAATTGTTGCTCCAAACACTACACTACAAAATACTACACTAAACACTACACTACAAAATACTACACTAGAGGAATATCAGGCTACACAATTAATTGTTGCTCCAAACACTACACTACAAAATACTACACTAAACACTACACTACAAAATACTACACTAGAGGAATTATTCTAAGNTAGTTTATAGACCTTGTCAACTTCACCTTGTACCTCAAATCCTGGTGGTTGTTCAACATATACTTCCTCTTCAAGTAAGCCATTAAGGAATGCACTTTTCACGTCCATTTGATAAACCGTGAAATTCTTGTATGCAGCGTANCTACACTAAACACTACACTACAAAATACTACACTAGAGGAATTATTCTAAGTTATTAAAGAAGGCCTTTCGGCCAGAAAAGGAAAAGTTGGAGGAGGAATATCAGAAGGGGAGAAAGAAAAACAAGAGGAGCAAGAAGCGGAGGAATATCAGTTCGCTATATTTTGAATAGCGGAGAAGCGGAGGAATATCAGTTCTGTATATTTTGAATAGTGGAGAGACTGATGACTAGAATATCAGGAGGCGTGATATCTGGAGATGCAAAGACAAAGGAAGAAGTCTGAAGAAATACAAACAACGGAAATACAACTCAGAACACTACCTAAACCACATGAAGACTGCAATCAGCACATGAGAGCAACAATAAAGAATTAATTTTTCCAACGGATTAATTCTTTCATCAGCTATAAATACGGGACACTTGAGCAAAAAAAAAGACAGAGATATACAAGTGATAGGCAAGAAAAGTAGCGTGATACATCTGAGAATAGCAAAGCAAGAAAAATCCGAAAAACCAAAAATCCATATCTNAGTCAGCCTCAACTTCATCACTTGCTGCGTGATTTATGTACTACCCTCCAATTTCAGGGGAATTTAATTCTAGATCATTTAACCCCTGTAAAACATCATCTTCAAAAGAATCATTAGTAACACTTAAATCATTATGGACGTNAAAACCCTGGGGAGTGTAGCTTTGTGCGAGACACTCGTTGGTATAGGAGTATAGCTTTGTGCGAAATACTCAATATCTACTAGGTGTAGATAGAAATGCTGGGTTGGCACTTGGTGTTTACTATTGTATCTGGGTGATTGAAGATAGTGAAAGGAGTAGAGTGGACGTAGGCTGGGTTTGGCCGAACCAGTTAAAAAATCTCTCTCTCATTTACTTACTGCCCATATATGTTTTGCTCTGTACACATAATATCTGCTTGCACGTACACACACTGATTTGCAAGATTCATATTTGTGAAACCCATTTAATATTCCTAATCTCTACAACTTGCTTATTTGGTTTTGCTAATTTCCTGCATTCATAATATTTTCAAGACCCAGGCACTATTCATCACTATTCACTCTTATCTGGGTTTACCAATTTCTGTTATCTCCTACGTCCGCATGCAAGCCAAATTTATTGTATATCATATTTGAGCTATTCAAAGTATTTCTATCGTATTGCATGTGATATATCTCCTCTCTATCACTGAGTTTTAATTATAGCACTTTACGTACATTATTCCGCTGTGCATTTCAAGTTGAATTTATTCACTTGAAATTATTTTAGTTAAAGTGTTATTAATTTTTAATTTGCTAGAAAAGTCTATTC
>NC_044922.1:19039163-19075617 GCF_003576645.1 Ipomoea triloba
TGCTTTGTTCCTAAAGACCCATTTAGTTCCAATAACATTGTGATTTTTTGGTCTTGGGACAAGCTCCCAAACATCATTTCTTTTAAATTGATTCAATTCTTCTTGCATAGCCTCAATCCAGCTTGGATCATTTAGAGCTTCATCAATTTCTTTCGGTTCCATTTGAGATAGAAAGCACGCAAATAGAGCGTCTCTTGTAGAGGATCTTGTTTTCACGCCATCGTGCAAGTTTCCAATAATAAGATCTTGAGGGTGATCTTTGAGCCATCTCAAATCTGGTTGAAAGTTGTTTTGGGGAGAGGATGATAGTGTAAAGTCATTTGCAAGTGGGGTTGAGGATGATGGGTTTTGGTTTGTAAAGTTGGTTCCAATCTCATTTCTAAGGTCAGCCTCAACCTCATCCCTTAAGTCAGCCTCAACTTCATCACTTGCTGCGTGATTTATGTACTACCCTCCAATTTCAGGGGAATTTAATTCTAGATCATTTAACCCCTGTAAAACATCATCTTCAAAAGAATCATTAGTAACACTTAAATCATTATGGACGTTCTTACCCATATTTGAAGTATTTGGTTCTTGGGTTTTTGGTGATTCATCAAATACAACATGAATTGATTCTTCTACTACCACTGTCCTTTTGTTCAATATTCTGAATGCTCTGCTAGTAGACGAATATCCCAAAAATATTGCTTCATCTGCACGCTCATCAAATGTTTTTAGATACGATTTACCGTTATTAAGAACAAAACATTTGCAACCAAAAGAATAAAAATAGCTAAGATTAGGCTTTCTCCCTTTCCATAATTCATATGGTGTCTTGTTGTGTGTTTTGTGAATCATGCTTCTGTTCTGAGTATAACAAGCAGNATTTCCTGCATTCATAATATTTTCAAGACCCAGGCACTATTCCTCACTATTCCCTCTTATCTGGGTTTACCAATTTCTGTTATCTCCTACGTCTGCATGCAAGCCAAATCTATTGTATATCATATTTGAGTTATTCCAAGTATTTCTATCGTATTGCATGTGATATATCTCCTCTCTATCACTGAGTTTTAATTATAGCACTTTACGTACATTATTCCGCTGTGCATTTCAAGTTGAATTTATTCACTTGAAATTATTTTAGTTAAAGTGTTATTAATTTTTAATTTGCTNTCTGTTCTGAGTATAACAAGCAGTGTTGATAGCCTCCGCCCAAAAATGTTTTGGTAGTTCGGCTGCTGAAATCATGACTCGTGCGGCTTCTTTAAGTGTTCTATTTCTTCTTTCAGCTACACCATTTTGTTGTGGCGTCCTTGCGGCAGATAGTTGATGCAAAATTCCCTGTGAACTACAGTAGGCCTGGATCACGCCATTCACGAATTCTGTACCTCTGTCTGTACGGATTTTGGAGATTTTTGCGTCCTTTTCGTTTTGAAGNCAGATGGACCACAGTATATTTCAAAGCCAAAGATGGAATGGAGTTCTGACGATAGATTGCGAAGTAACCTGGACAATATAGCTAAGGATATACTGTTCAAAGCTGTGGATGATACAATCTTCCCAAAAATCCGTAAGTGCAAAACAGCTAAAGACGTGTGGGATGTCTTAATCCAAATCGGCGAAGGAGACGAACAGGAAAAAGACAACAAACTCACAATTGCAATGAAAAAGTTTGAAGACTTCAAGATGCTACCAAGTGAAAAGATTGCAGACATGGAGTCTAGATTGGTCAAAGTTTTGGAAGAGATTACTGATCTTGGAAAGACCCTCGATCAAAAAGAAATCTCTCTCAAAATACTCCGCGGACTACCGTCAAGTTGGGATATGAAAGTGACAGCCATGCGAGATCATAGGGATCTAAAAACTGTTTCAACTGACAAACTCTTTAGTGATCTCAAAGCGTACGAGTTCGAGATNGAGCACAATTTTCTTTGTGGATTCTTCTTTGACTCGGCATTTATCTTTGAAAAACTCTACAAGGTATCCTTTGTCGCAGAATTGGCTTGTGCTAAGGAGATTGAACTTTAGTCCTTCCACATAGGATACATTTTCAATTCTTAAGCCATTCTTGATAACAATTCCGGTTCCCTTTGTTATTCCATGATCATTTCCACCAAATATGACTTTTGGTCCTTCGATATTTCTGAACTCTACTAGACTAGCTTTATTACCGGTCATATGTCGAGAACATCCGCTATCAAAGTACCAAATATCCTGCAACAANATGTGGAAAAACAACTTCAACAATTCATCTCAAAGAAATCAATGAAGTTCATCCAGAAGGTCAAGAAGGGAATTTTCTGATGATAACACAAACTTATGTTACAACTGTAGAAAACCAGGACATTTCATGGCAGAATGTCCANAAGTATTTTTAGGTACCCAGATTTGTTTGGGTCCTTCCTTGTGAGTGATTTTAGGCATCCAAATCCACCTTGATCTCATTAATCCAAGATTAGGTGATTTGTAACCATTGACAGTATTATAATTGTAAGGAATTTGGACATNCAAGGTAAGTAAAAATCAAAATAAAAATACTTCTAACTCTCCGCAGGAAATATTTGAATCAAAGGATAGAAGATTCAAGAAGGATAAAAGAAAAGCTTTAATAAGTGACCCTCTTGAGACAAGTGGGTCTGAGGAATCTTCAAGTGATGAAAGTGATAGCNTTCCTTGTGAGTGATTTTAGGCATCCAAATCCACCTTGATCTCATTAATCCAAGATTAGGTGATTTGTAACCATTGACAGTATTATAATTGTAAGGAATTTGGACATTCTTTTTGTGGGCTGGCACTTGTCCAACATTCGTTTGTTTAATAAAATGAAATGTGTTGAACTTGGTTTTTGTCCCTTGCATAATTGCTCGGGCAATACCCAAAGAACATGATTTGACTTCCGACTCAATGCATCCGCTACCTTGTTTGCTTTGCCTTCCTGGTATTGGATTTCCAAATCATAATCCTTGATCAACTCCAGCCATCTTCTTTGCCTCAAATTGAGATCTCTCTGAGTGAAGATGTACTTTAAACTCTTATGATCCGTAAAGATCTTGCAAGTAACTTCATAGAGGTAGTGTCGCCAGATTTTGAGAACAAACACTACAATTGCTAGTTCTAGATCATGGGTTGGGTAGTTAGCTTCATGTGGTTTCAATTGACGAGATGCATAAGCTATTACCCTTCCATGTTGCATCAAGACACATNGGTAGGGATTATCCTACCGAAGATGACTGGCATGATGAAATCGAACCATGGACTTCTTGCCAACCTTACATGTCTCTTATCATCTCTGCTACTTCACCCTTTGGTTATTCCTTGTGCTCCAGTTAAATTTAAGCTCCGTCGGATTCGAACAAAGTTCCTTCATTCTCCAAGAATTCTTTCAAGTGGACTCCTTGACTCTTTTAGGTACATAGCTGTACGANCATAAGCTATTACCCTTCCATGTTGCATCAAGACACATCCCAATCCTTTGTGAAACGCATCTGTGTATAGTTCATAGCCTTCTGTTCCAACAAGTAAGATTAACACTGGGGCAGTTGTTAACCTCTTCTTAAGTTCCAGGAACGCATGCTCGCATTCTTCACTCCAATTGTATTTGGTAGTCCTTTTGAGCAGATTTGTCAATGGTCTTGCTACCTTCGAGAAATCCTGGACAAATCTTCGGTAATAGCCCGCCAATCCTAAGAAACTTCGNTTTTGATGATGCCAAAACCTATACTCAATCATTTGGCTTAGTCTTTTGAAAAATATAAACTTAAAAAAATTTCATTTTATTTCGACTAGCCATAGATGAGTTAACAATGATTTTTGACCTAGAAGAATCGTTTTCAAACAAAAAAAAAAATTCCTACATGCATTATTGAGACTAGTTTAATTCATTTTGAAAATTTTCTCAATCATGCATTTTTACAAACTAAATCAAAAACAATTCTTCATACCAAAAATTAAAATAACTTGTACTGAATAACTCCTTCCCCCTATGTATATGCCAAGAATAAATAAAGAACATGTATACCAAATATTTACCTCTTTGCAATCCTTTTTTAGACTTCTTTTGCACCAAATGACTGTCATTCTTTTCCCCCTTTTTGTCATCATCAAAGAAACGCTGGATAGGAATGAAATCCTTGCTCTTGAATCATTTGCGCCACGGTGCATTTGCTTGCTTGTGCCACAAGTTAGCAAAAATTGAGTATTCCACAAAATAGGATACAAGACCCTAATAATAGGATCAACCTAACCATTTCACAATAAGGCATAGCCCCGATAGATCACTGTTCCCTTGTGATAAAAATGATTGAAAACCGCAATGGACGAGAACAGTAAGAGGTGATAATTAATATCTTTCGACAGTACGACCTCCCTTGAAACCCTCAATTTGTTTGAACAATTTTCACACGATCTCCTTTGCTATAAAATCACCATTCGTCGTTCCATCAATCTCCTTGATTTTATAGCTTACATAAAAGAAATGGCAAATACGACATATCCCTCATCTTCGGATAACTCTTCCTTTTGGGATGACATTATCGTATCACCGTTAAGAGATAGTGCACAAAGTATAGATTTTACTACTGTCGAAAATTTTGAGAATGCTCCACCAGAGTCGAAAGAGATAATTGCTTCACCGGGTACAGATGTTGTGGCTATTGATCAAGGTGCTGCTGTAGTAGTGGAGGAAGATAATACCACTGCAACGCTAGATGTAGCAGCTATGAATGCAAGTGTATTTCGTGGGAGAAAGAGAACTAGAAGAACATTTTGTGATACTACCACACTAACTTTTGAAAAATTTTCTGAANCCATTCCATTACAGCTCTTATCTTAGTTGGGTCCACTGCTATACCTTCCTTGGTGACTATGTGACCAAGAAATGCTACTTCCTCCCTCCAAAATTCGCACTTAGACAGTTTTGCAAAAAGTTTCTTTTCCCTCAGTATCTACTTAGACAGTTTTGCAAAAAGTTTCTTTTCCCTCAGTATCTGCAATACTGTCCTAAGATGTTCTTTCTTTTCCCTCAGTATCTGCAATACTGTCCTAAGATGTTCTTTGTGCTCCTCCGGTGTCTTTGAGTAAACCAAGATATCGTCTATAAAGACAACGATGAACTTATCTAGATATGGAAGGAAAATCCTGTTCATCAAGTCCATGAAAGTCCGAGTCCATGCTCCACTTGCCTACTTTTGGTAAAAGTTACTCTTTTTAAATTCCCATTGATCCTCGTTCTAGGGAATAAGACCGACTTTGGATTAGTGCACCTTCTATCCGTTTGTTGTGGAATTCTGATGTGGCATCCACTTCTGGCACCTCCTTAATATTTTATCTCCATGATATTCTTCTTCTCCAAACTTTATTCATGCTTCCTGACCGTCATTCAGCCTTTTGGAGAAATGTCAGTTTATCGAGACCAAGTTGATGTCTCGATTGTTTGATGTCTTGATCCCCATGTATCGAGAGATCTATCTCTCGAACTCTGCTTATGTCTCGAACTTGGATGTTGTATCGAGAGGTCCTACCTCTCGAACTATGCTTATGTCTCGAGACTTAGTTGATGTCTCGCAGACCCTTATTCCTCCAGTGTTGTCCCGTGCCTTCTTCTGATCTATCTATAGGATTACAACACGAGACTTTCTAAGATGTTCACACAAGTTTACCTTAAGCTTAAATATTTTCCGAGTTGAGCTCAAGTTACCCGGTTGTATTTTCGCTCTTAGTTTACTTGTCGAACTTACATTGATTCCTATCTTTCGAGACTTAGGGGATTCTAAAATACATTTTGGTATCATCAAAACCTAATACATTATGTTCCTAACACTATATCTCTTTCAACTTAACATTTTCGAAGGGGTTTAACAATGTGTGATATTAGGAATTTGTGAAATCAAGGATCAAGCTGAACTGCAAAGACAATTAAGGGGCTAGAGGATGAGAGGATGCGATACTTCAAAATCCAAATTTAGACTTGACTGAAGCAACAGTGAGGCTTAGAGACAAATGTGACAGGAATAGTTCCAGAAAGAGAAGAGGTATATAGATCCAGCAGTTTTTCCTTCTACTACTCTTGGAAGTTCATCACAAGCTCCTATAATTCCTGATTTCCTGAATTAGCACCGGAAGCTTTTCCTTCCACTACTCCTGGGAGTTCATCACAACTCCTATATTTCCTGATATTCCTGAATTGGCACCAGAAGAAATACAAGAAGTACTTGCTTGGCTAGATGAGGATGTTCCTCTTTCCCAAAATATTAGTGACAACTAAATACAAGTTTACACAAAAATATAGTTAACAAAAAAATTAGCACTAAGCAAGTTTGGCAATTGTGCATGTAGTGAACACACAGTGATAAATAAAAATTGTAAAAGATTTTTGGCAAACTTCATAACCTATGTACTTAGCAGTAGCATATTTCATAAGCTAGTATATATTGAGCAAACACTACTCAAGACAGTTGGAAAAGAAAATGATTTGGTACAAGAAATCAAACTTTAAACAAACAAACGTAAGGATTACAGAGCATGCACACAAAAAAAAATATATATATATATATATCCAATCATGAAATGCGACAAGAATTAATCACAAAACACACTTATATAACATATAAATATATGCAACGTCACATACGAATAAAATCATATACTTGAGCTATAATTAGAGATTAAAATTTAGATACTTAGCTCAATTCAATCATGCCCATTTCATGCCTTAGAGTGATGAATCTTGATTCGCATAAAGGTTTTGTAAGGATGTCCGCAATTTGATTTTCTGTGGGTATGTACTCGATCTTTAGATCTTTCTTTTCGATGTGATCCCGGATGAAATGGTGTCTTACGTCAATGTGCTTGGTTCATGAATGAAGTACAGGATTTTGGGTAATCGCGATTGCACTAGTATTGTCACAAAAAATACTAACATCATCGCAATTAATTCCATAATCCTTTAACTGTTGTTTCATCCACAAAATTTGTGCACAACAACTCCCTGCTGCGATATATTCTGCTTCGGCTGTGCTTGTCGCAATGGAGTTTTGTTTCTTACTAAACCAAGAAACTAACCTTCCCCCTAAGAACTGGCACGTCCCTGAGGTACTTTTTCTATCAATTTTGCAACCTGCAAAATCTGCATCTGAAAATCCTGTTAGTTCAAAGTTACCTTCTTTTGGATACCATAATCCAACGTTGATAGTGCTTTTGAGGTAACGAATAATTTTCTTGGTCGCAAGAAAATGAGACTCTTTGGGCTGAGATTGGAATCTCGCACATACACCTACTGAATAAGATATATCGGGTCTACTTGCAGTGAGGTATAGCAAAGATCCAATCATTCCTCGATACTTCGTTTGATCAACATCTTTGCCTTCTTCATCCTTGTCCAGTTTGAGAGATGTGCTCATTGGAATTTTGACTGAACTTTTTCCTTCTAAGCCAAATTTCTTGATAAGATCTCTTGTGTATTTGGCTTGATTAATGAATATACCTTCCTTCGATTGTTTGACTTGCAGTCCAAGAAAGTAATTTAGCTCACCCATCATGCTCATTTCGAATCTGTTTTGCATAAGCTTAGAAAATTTCTCACATAAATTTGCATTAGTACTCCCAAAAATAATATCATCAACATAAATTTGTACTAATAAAATATGATTATTTTCTTGAATTCTAAATAAGGTTTTGTCAACAAGGCCTTTGGTAAAACCACAACTAATTAAGAACATTGATAGGGTATCATACCAAGCTCTAGGTGCTTGTTTTAACCCATATAATGCCTTCTTTAGTTTATAGACCTTGTCAACTTCACCTTGTACCTCAAATCCCGGTGGTTGTTCAACATATACTTCCTCTTCAAGTAAGCCATTAAGGAATGCACTTTTCACGTCCATTTGATAAACCGTGAAATTCTTGTATGCAGCGTAGGCTAGGAAAATTCGAATCGCTTCAAGTCTTGCAACTGGGGCAAAAGTCTCATCAAAATCTATTCCTTCTTCTTGAGAGTATCCCTTCGCGACTAGCCTTGCTTTATTCCTAACAATGATGCCGTCTTCGTTTGCTTTGTTCCTAAAGACCCATTTAGTTCCAATAACATTGTGATTTTTTGGTCTTGGGACAAGCTCCCAAACATCATTTCTTTTAAATTGATTCAATTCTTCTTGCATAGCCTCAATCCAGCTTGGATCATTTAGAGCTTCATCAATTTCTTTCGGTTCCATTTGAGATAGAAAGCACGCAAATAGAGCGTCTCTTGTAGAGGATCTTGTTTTCACGCCATCGTGCAAGTTTCCAATAATAAGATCTTGAGGGTGATCTTTGAGCCATCTCAAATCTGGTTGAAAGTTGTTTTGGGGAGAGGATGATAGTGTAAAGTCATTTGCAAGTGGGGTTGAGGATGATGGGTTTTGGTTTGTAAAGTTGGTTCCAATCTCATTTCTAAGGTCAGCCTCAACCTCATCCCTTAAGTCAGCCTCAACTTCATCACTTGCTGCGTGATTTATGTACTACCCTCCAATTTCAGGGGAATTTAATTCTAGATCATTTAACCCCTGTAAAACATCATCTTCAAAAGAATCATTAGTAACACTTAAATCATTATGGACGTTCTTACCCATATTTGAAGTATTTGGTTCTTGGGTTTTTGGTGATTCATCAAATACAACATGAATTGATTCTTCTACTACCACTGTCCTTTTGTTCAATATTCTGAATGCTCTGCTAGTAGACGAATATCCCAAAAATATTGCTTCATCTGCACGCTCATCAAATGTTTTTAGATACGATTTACCGTTATTAAGAACAAAACATTTGCAACCAAAAGAATGAAAATAGCTAAGATTAGGCTTTCTCCCTTTCCATAATTCATATGGTGTCTTGTTGTGTGTTTTGTGAATCATGCTTCTGTTCTGAGTATAACAAGCAGTGTTGATAGCCTCCGCCCAAAAATGTTTTGGTAGTTCGGCTGCTGAAATCATGACTCGTGCGGCTTCTTTAAGTGTTCTATTTCTTCTTTCAGCTACACCATTTTGTTGTGGCGTCCTTGCGGCAGATAGTTGATGCAAAATCCCCTGTGAACTACAGTAGGCCTGGATCACGCCATTCACGAATTCTGTACCTCTGTCTGTACGGATTTTGGAGATTTTTGCGTCCTTTTCGTTTTGAAGTTGTTTTAAGAGCTCTGGCAATTTTTGTTCCACTTCGTTCTTCTTATTGATGAATATCGTCCAAGTGTACCTGGAAAAATCATCAACAACAACAAGAGTATATTTCTTACCACTTATACTTACCGGGTCTACTGGACCAAAGAGATCCATATGTAGTAGACTAAGAGGTCTTGATGTAGATTCTTGTGTCTTAGATTTGAAAGAAGACTTGATTTGCTTTCCTTTCTGACACGCATCACATATTTGATCCTTCTTGTATACAATGTTGGGTAAACCTTCAACTAACTTACATTTTGCAAGCTTGTTAATAGACTTGAAGTTTAAGTGATTTAATTTCCTGTGCCATTCCCAACTCGTAGTGCTTGAGTTGTTCGCCATTAAACATACAGAGTCCTTCGTTGTGCTCCAATCAACAACATACATATTTTTCTTTCTCTTTCCGGTGAGCACAATTTTCTTTGTGGATTCTTCTTTGACTCGGCATTTATCTTTGAAAAACTCTACAAGGTATCCTTTGTCGCAGAATTGGCTTGTGCTAAGGAGATTGAACTTTAGTCCTTCCACATAGGATACATTTTCAATTCTTAAGCCATTCTTGATAACAATTCCGGTTCCCTTTGTTATTCCATGATCATTTCCACCAAATATGACTTTTGGTCCTTCGATATTTCTGAACTCTACTAGACTAGCTTTATTACCGGTCATATGTCGAGAACATCCGCTATCAAAGTACCAAATATCCTGCAACAAAATTAAGTATTTTTAGGTACCCAGATTTGTTTGGGTCCTTCCTTGTGAGTGATTTTAGGCATCCAAATCCACCTTGATCTCATTAATCCAAGATTAGGTGATTTGTAACCATTGACAGTATTATAATTGTAAGGAATTTGGACATTCTTTTTGTGGGCTGGCACTTGTCCAACATTCGTTTGTTTAATAAAATGAAATGTGTTGAACTTGGTTTTTGTCCCTTGCATAATTGCTCGGGCAATACCCAAAGAACATGATTTGACTTCCGACTCAATGCATCCGCTACCTTGTTTGCTTTGCCTTCCTGGTATTGGATTTCCAAATCATAATCCTTGATCAACTCCAGCCATCTTCTTTGCCTCAAATTGAGATCTCTCTGAGTGAAGATGTACTTTAAACTCTTATGATCCGTAAAGATCTTGCAAGTAACTTCATAGAGGTAGTGTCGCCAGATTTTGAGAACAAACACTACAATTGCTAGTTCTAGATCATGGGTTGGGTAGTTAGCTTCATGTGGTTTCAATTGACGAGATGCATAAGCTATTACCCTTCCATGTTGCATCAAGACACATCCCAATCCTTTGTGAAACGCATCTGTGTATAGTTCATAGCCTTCTGTTCCAACAAGTAAGATTAACACTGGGGCAGTTGTTAACCTCTTCTTAAGTTCCAGGAACGCATGCTCGCATTCTTCACTCCAATTGTATTTGGTAGTCCTTTTGAGCAGATTTGTCAATGGTCTTGCTACCTTCGAGAAATCCTGGACAAATCTTCGGTAATAGCCCGCCAATCCTAAGAAACTTCGGACTTCCGTAACCGATTTGGGTGCTTCCCATTCCATTACAGCTCTTATCTTAGTTGGGTCCACTGCTATACCTTCCTTGGTGACTATGTGACCAAGAAATGCTACTTCCTCCCTCCAAAATTCGCACTTAGACAGTTTTGCAAAAAGTTTCTTTTCCCTCAGTATCTGCAATACTGTCCTAAGATGTTCTTTGTGCTCCTCCGGTGTCTTTGAGTAAACCAAGATATCGTCTATAAAGACAACGATGAACTTATCTAGATATGGAAGGAAAATCCTGTTCATCAAGTCCATGAAAGTCCCTGGTGCATTTGTCACTCCGAACGGCATAACGACGAATTCGTAGTGCCCATATCTAGTCCGGAATGCTGTTTTGGGTATATCCTGCTCCACGACTCGCACTTGGTGTTACCCTGACCGTAAATCAATTTTTGAAAATACTCCAGCTCCCTTCAATTGATCAAACAGATCGTCAATCCTGGGCAATGGGTACCTGCTCTTCACTGTGACCCGATTGAGTTCTCTATAATCGATACACAGTCTCAGGCTTCCATCCTTCTTCCTTACAAACAATACCGGTGCGCCCCAAGGTGACACACTTGGTCTGATGAATCCCTTCTCCAATAATTCTGCCAATTGAGCCTTCAACTCTTCCATCTCTTTCGGTGTCATTCGATAAGGCGCTTTTGAGATTGGCGCGGTTCCTGGTACTATATCAATAGTGAATTCCACTTCCCTCTCCGGCGGCATTTCCGTGAGATCCTCTGGAAACACGTCGGGAAATTCACGCACTACTGGGATTTGGTTGATCTCAGGTTCTTNCATCGCAATTAATTCCATAATCCTTTAACTGTTGTTTCATCCTAAAATTTGTGCACAACAACTCCCTGCTGCGATATATTCTGCTTCGGCTGTGCTTGTAGCAATGGAGTTTTGTTTCTTACTAAACCAAGAAACTAACCTTCCCCCTAAGAACTGGCACGTCCCTGAGGTACTTTTTCTATCAATTTTGCAACCTGCAAAATCTGCATCTGAAAATCCTGTTAGTTCAAAGTTACCTTCTTTTGGATACCATAATCCAACGTTGATAGTGCTTTTGAGGTAACGAATAATTTTCTTGGTCGCAAGAAAATGAGACTCTTTGGGCTGAGATTGGAATCTCGCACATACACCTACTGAATAAGATATATCGGGTCTACTTGCAGTGAGGTATAGCAAAGATCCAATCATTCCTCGATACTTCGTTTGATCAACATCTTTGCCTTCTTCATCCTTGTCCAGTTTGAGAGATGTGCTCATTGGAATTTTGACTGAACTTTTTCCTTCTAAGCCAAATTTCTTGATAAGATCTCTTGTGTATTTGGCTTGATTAATGAATATACCTTCCTTCGATTGTTTGACTTGCAGTCCAAGAAAGTAATTTAGCTCACCCATCATGCTCATTTCGAATCTGTTTTGCATAAGCTTAGAAAATTTCTCACATAAATTTCCATTAGTACTCCCAAAAATAATATCATCAACATAAATTTGTACTAATAAAATATGATTATTTTCTTGAATTCTAAATAAGGTTTTGTCAACAAGGCCTTTGGTAAAACCACAACTAATTAAGAACATTGATAGGGTATCATACCAAGCTCTAGGTGCTTGTTTTAACCCATATAATGCCTTCTTTAGTTTATAGACCTTGTCAACTTCACCTTGTACCTCAAATCCCGGTGGTTGTTCAACATATACTTCCTCTTCAAGTAAGCCATTAAGGAATGCACTTTTCACGTCCATTTGATAAACCGTGAAATTCTTGTATGCAGCGTAGGCTAGGAAAATTCGAATCGCTTCAAGTCTTGCAACTGGGGCAAAAGTCTCATCAAAATCTATTCCTTCTTCTTGAGAGTATCCCTTCGCGACTAGCCTTGCTTTATTCCTAACAATGATGCCGTCTTCGTTTGCTTTGTTCCTAAAGACCCATTTAGTTCCAATAACATTGTGATTTTTTGGTCTTGGGACAAGCTCCCAAACATCATTTCTTTTAAATTGATTCAATTCTTCTTGCATAGCCTCAATCCAGCTTGGATCATTTAGAGCTTCATCAATTTCTTTCGGTTCCATTTGAGATAGAAAGCACGCAAATAGAGCGTCTCTTGTAGAGGATCTTGTTTTCACGCCATCGTGCAAGTTTCCAATAATAAGATCTTGAGGGTGATCTTTGAGCCATCTCAAATCTGGTTGAAAGTTGTTTTGGGGAGAGGATGATAGTGTAAAGTCATTTGCAAGTGGGGTTGAGGATGATGGGTTTTGGTTTGTAAAGTTGGTTCCAATCTCATTTCTAAGGTCAGCCTCAACCTCATCCCTTAAGTCAGCCTCAACTTCATCACTTGCTGCGTGATTTATGTACTACCCTCCAATTTCAGGGGAATTTAATTCTAGATCATTTAACCCCTGTAAAACATCATCTTCAAAAGAATCATTAGTAACACTTAAATCATTATGGACGTTCTTACCCATATTTGAAGTATTTGGTTCTTGGGTTTTTGGTGATTCATCAAATACAACATGAATTGATTCTTCTACTACCACTGTCCTTTTGTTCAATATTCTGAATGCTCTGCTAGTAGACGAATATCCCAAAAATATTGCTTCATCTGCACGCTCATCAAATGTTTTTAGATACGATTTACCGTTATTAAGAACAAAACATTTGCAACCAAAAGAATGAAAATAGCTAAGATTAGGCTTTCTCCCTTTCCATAATTCATATGGTGTCTTGTTGTGTGTTTTGTGAATCATGCTTCTGTTCTGAGTATAACAAGCAGTGTTGATAGCCTCCGCCCAAAAATGTTTTGGTAGTTCGGCTGCTGAAATCATGACTCGTGCGGCTTCTTTAAGTGTTCTATTTCTTCTTTCAGCTACACCATTTTGTTGTGGCGTCCTTGCGGCAGATAGTTGATGCAAAATCCCCTGTGAACTACAGTAGGCCTGGATCACGCCATTCACGAATTCTGTACCTCTGTCTGTACGGATTTTGGAGATTTTTGCGTCCTTTTCGTTTTGAAGTTGTTTTAAGAGCTCTGGCAATTTTTGTTCCACTTCGTTCTTCTTATTGATGAATATCGTCCAAGTGTACCTGGAAAAATCATCAACAACAACAAGAGTATATTTCTTACCACTTATACTTACCGGGTCTACTGGACCAAAGAGATCCATATGTAGTAGACTAAGAGGTCTTGATGTAGATTCTTGTGTCTTAGATTTGAAAGAAGACTTGATTTGCTTTCCTTTCTGACACGCATCACATATTTGATCCTTCTTGTATACAATGTTGGGTAAACCTTCAACTAACTTACATTTTGCAAGCTTGTTAATAGACTTGAAGTTTAAGTGATTTAATTTCCTGTGCCATTCCCAACTCGTAGTGCTTGAGTTGTTCGCCATTAAACATACAGAGTCCTTCGTTGTGCTCCAATCAACAACATACATATTTTTCTTTCTCTTTCCGGTGAGCACAATTTTCTTTGTGGATTCTTCTTTGACTCGGCATTTATCTTTGAAAAACTCTACAAGGTATCCTTTGTCGCAGAATTGGCTTGTGCTAAGGAGATTGAACTTTAGTCCTTCCACATAGGATACATTTTCAATTCTTAAGCCATTCTTGATAACAATTCCGGTTCCCTTTGTTATTCCATGATCATTTCCACCAAATATGACTTTTGGTCCTTCGATATTTCTGAACTCTACTAGACTAGCTTTATTACCGGTCATATGTCGAGAACATCCGCTATCAAAGTACCAAATATCCTGCAACAAAATTAAGTATTTTTAGGTACCCAGATTTGTTTGGGTCCTTCCTTGTGAGTGATTTTAGGCATCCAAATCCACCTTGATCTCATTAATCCAAGATTAGGTGATTTGTAACCATTGACAGTATTATAATTGTAAGGAATTTGGACATTCTTTTTGTGGGCTGGCACTTGTCCAACATTCGTTTGTTTAATAAAATGAAATGTGTTGAACTTGGTTTTTGTCCCTTGCATAATTGCTCGGGCAATACCCAAAGAACATGATTTGACTTCCGACTCAATGCATCCGCTACCTTGTTTGCTTTGCCTTCCTGGTATTGGATTTCCAAATCATAATCCTTGATCAACTCCAGCCATCTTCTTTGCCTCAAATTGAGATCTCTCTGAGTGAAGATGTACTTTAAACTCTTATGATCCGTAAAGATCTTGCAAGTAACTTCATAGAGGTAGTGTCGCCAGATTTTGAGAACAAACACTACAATTGCTAGTTCTAGATCATGGGTTGGGTAGTTAGCTTCATGTGGTTTCAATTGACGAGATGCATAAGCTATTACCCTTCCATGTTGCATCAAGACACATCCCAATCCTTTGTGAAACGCATCTGTGTATAGTTCATAGCCTTCTGTTCCAACAAGTAAGATTAACACTGGGGCAGTTGTTAACCTCTTCTTAAGTTCCAGGAACGCATGCTCGCATTCTTCACTCCAATTGTATTTGGTAGTCCTTTTGAGCAGATTTGTCAATGGTCTTGCTACCTTCGAGAAATCCTGGACAAATCTTCGGTAATAGCCCGCCAATCCTAAGAAACTTCGGACTTCCGTAACCGATTTGGGTGCTTCCCATTCCATTACAGCTCTTATCTTAGTTGGGTCCACTGCTATACCTTCCTTGGTGACTATGTGACCAAGAAATGCTACTTCCTCCCTCCAAAATTCGCACTTAGACAGTTTTGCAAAAAGTTTCTTTTCCCTCAGTATCTGCAATACTGTCCTAAGATGTTCTTTGTGCTCCTCCGGTGTCTTTGAGTAAACCAAGATATCGTCTATAAAGACAACGATGAACTTATCTAGATATGGAAGGAAAATCCTGTTCATCAAGTCCATGAAAGTCCCTGGTGCATTTGTCACTCCGAACGGCATAACGACGAATTCGTAGTGCCCATATCTAGTCCGGAATGCTGTTTTGGGTATATCCTGCTCCACGACTCGCACTTGGTGTTACCCTGACCGTAAATCAATTTTTGAAAATACTCCAGCTCCCTTCAATTGATCAAACAGATCGTCAATCCTGGGCAATGGGTACCTGCTCTTCACTGTGACCCGATTGAGTTCTCTATAATCGATACACAGTCTCAGGCTTCCATCCTTCTTCCTTACAAACAATACCGGTGCGCCCCAAGGTGACACACTTGGTCTGATGAATCCCTTCTCCAATAATTCTGCCAATTGAGCCTTCAACTCTTCCATCTCTTTCGGTGTCATTCGATAAGGCGCTTTTGAGATTGGCGCGGTTCCTGGTACTATATCAATAGTGAATTCCACTTCCCTCTCCGGCGGCATTTCCGTGAGATCCTCTGGAAACACGTCGGGAAATTCACGCACTACTGGGATTTGGTTGATCTCAGGTTCTTCCATCTCAGCGTCTTGCACCAAGCAGAGGTACACTTCACACCCTTTGGGAGCGTACGTCCTCAACTTCTGCATTATTATCAACTTGGGCTCGGGTTGCTTCTCAATCCCTCGGTAGGATATTCTCTTCCCCTTCGGTCTTCGCAGGACAACTTTTCGCTCATTACATACTATCTGAGCCTTATACCTATCTAGCCAGTCTATCCCGAGTATCACATCGATGCCCTCTAGCTCAAAACGAATAAGGTTTCCGGGACAATTGAATCCTGCTATTTCTATCGAAATATTGTCATATCCATCCTTACAGGCTACCACTATCCCCGAGGCAGTTTTCACATTTAAATCTAACTTAATAGTAGGCCTTAGCTTCAATCTATCCACAAATGTAGATGATATAAAGGAATTGGTAGCTCCCGTATCAAATAATACTGAACCAAGCACTGAGTTTATGAGTAATGTACCGCTTACGACGTCGCTAGCCTGAGCCTNATACACCTACTGAATAAGATATATCGGGTCTACTTGCAGTGATGTATAGCAAAGATCCAATCATTCCTCGATACTTCGTTTGATCAACATCTTTGCCTTCTTCATCCTTGTCCAGTTTGAGAGATGTGCTCATTGGAATTTTGACTGAACTTTTTCCTTCTAAGCCAAATTTCTTGATAAGATCTCTTGTGTATTTGGCTTGATTAATGAATATACCTTCCTTCGATTGTTTGACTTGCAGTCCAAGAAAGTAATTTAGCTCACCCATCATGCTCATTTCGAATCTGTTTTGCATAAGCTTAGAAAATTTCTCACATAAATTTCCATTAGTACTCCCAAAAATAATATCATCAACATAAATTTGTACTAATAAAATATGATTATTTTCTTGAATTCTAAATAAGGTTTTGTCAACAAGGCCTTTGGTAAAACCACAACTAATTAAGAACATTGATAGGGTATCATACCAAGCTCTAGGTGCTTGTTTTAACCCATATAATGCCTTCTTTAGTTTATAGACCTTGTCAACTTCACCTTGTACCTCAAATCCCGGTGGTTGTTCAACATATACTTCCTCTTCAAGTAAGCCATTAAGGAATGCACTTTTCACGTCCATTTGATAAACCGTGAAATTCTTGTATGCAGCGTAGGCTAGGAAAATTCGAATCGCTTCAAGTCTTGCAACTGGGGCAAAAGTCTCATCAAAATCTATTCCTTCTTCTTGAGAGTATCCCTTCGCGACTAGCCTTGCTTTATTCCTAACAATGATGCCGTCTTCGTTTGCTTTGTTCCTAAAGACCCATTTAGTTCCAATAACATTGTGATTTTTTGGTCTTGGGACAAGCTCCCAAACATCATTTCTTTTAAATTGATTCAATTCTTCTTGCATAGCCTCAATCCAGCTTGGATCATTTAGAGCTTCATCAATTTCTTTCGGTTCCATTTGAGATAGAAAGCACGCAAATAGAGCGTCTCTTGTAGAGGATCTTGTTTTCACGCCATCGTGCAAGTTTCCAATAATAAGATCTTGAGGGTGATCTTTGAGCCATCTCAAATCTGGTTGAAAGTTGTTTTGGGGAGAGGATGATAGTGTAAAGTCATTTGCAAGTGGGGTTGAGGATGATGGGTTTTGGTTTGTAAAGTTGGTTCCAATCTCATTTCTAAGGTCAGCCTCAACCTCATCCCTTAAGTCAGCCTCAACTTCATCACCTGCTGCGTGATTTATGTACTGCCCTCCAATTTCAGGGGAATTTAATTCTAGATCATTTAACCCCTGTAAAACATCATCTTCAAAAGAATCATTAGTAACACTTAAATCATTATGGACGTTCTTACCCATATTTGAAGTATTTGGTTCTTGGGTTTTTGGTGATTCATCAAATACAACATGAATTGATTCTTCTACTACCACTGTCCTTTTGTTCAATATTCTGAATGCTCTGCTAGTAGACGAATATCCCAAAAATATTGCTTCATCTGCACGCTCATCAAATGTTTTTAGATACGATTTACCGTTATTAAGAACAAAACATTTGCAACCAAAAGAATGAAAATAGCTAAGATTAGGCTTTCTCCCTTTCCATAATTCATATGGTGTCTTGTTGTGTGTTTTGTGAATCATGCTTCTGTTCTGAGTATAACAAGCAGTGTTGATAGCCTCCGCCCAAAAACGTTTTGGTAGTTCGGCTGCTGAAATCATGACTCGTGCGGCTTCTTTAAGTGTTCTATTTCTTCTTTCAGCTACACCATTTTGTTGTGGCGTCCTTGCGGCAGATAGTTGATGCAAAATCCCCTGTGAACTACAGTAGGCCTGGATCACGCCATTCACGAATTCTGTACCTCTGTCTGTACGGATTTTGGAGATTTTTGCGTCCTTTTCGTTTTGAAGTTGTTTTAAGAGCTCTGGCAATTTTTGTTCCACTTCGTTCTTCTTATTGATGAATATCGTCCAAGTGTACCTGGAAAAATCATCAACAACAACAAGAGTATATTTCTTACCACTTATACTTACCGGGTCTACTGGACCAAAGAGATCCATATGTAGTAGACTAAGAGGTCTTGATGTAGATTCTTGTGTCTTAGATTTGAAAGAAGACTTGATTTGCTTTCCTTTCTGACACGCATCACATATTTGATCCTTCTTGTATACAATGTTGGGTAAACCTTCAACTAACTTACATTTTGCAAGCTTGTTAATAGACTTGAAGTTTAAGTGATTTAATTTCCTGTGCCATTCCCAACTCGTAGTGCTTGAGTTGTTCGCCATTAAACATACAGAGTCCTTCGTTGTGCTCCAATCAACAACATACATATTTTTCTTTCTCTTTCCGGTGAGCACAATTTTCTTTGTGGATTCTTCTTTGACTCGGCATTTATCTTTGAAAAACTCTACAAGGTATCCTTTGTCGCAGAATTGGCTTGTGCTAAGGAGATTGAACTTTAGTCCTTCCACATAGGATACATTTTCAATTCTTAAGCCATTCTTGATAACAATTCCGGTTCCCTTTGTTATTCCATGATCATTTCCACCAAATATGACTTTTGGTCCTTCGATATTTCTGAACTCTACTAGACTAGCTTTATTACCGGTCATATGTCGAGAACATCCGCTATCAAAGTACCAAATATCCTGCAACAAAATTAAGTATTTTTAGGTACCCAGATTTGTTTGGGTCCTTCCTTGTGAGTGATTTTAGGCATCCAAATCCACCTTGATCTCATTAATCCAAGATTAGGTGATTTGTAACCATTGACAGTATTATAATTGTAAGGAATTTGGACATTCTTTTTGTGGGCTGGCACTTGTCCAACATTCGTTTGTTTAATAAAATGAAATGTGTTGAACTTGGTTTTTGTCCCTTGCATAATTGCTCGGGCAATACCCAAAGAACATGATTTGACTTCCGACTCAATGCATCCGCTACCTTGTTTGCTTTGCCTTCCTGGTATTGGATTTCCAAATCATAATCCTTGATCAACTCCAGCCATCTTCTTTGCCTCAAATTGAGATCTCTCTGAGTGAAGATGTACTTTAAACTCTTATGATCCGTAAAGATCTTGCAAGTAACTTCATAGAGGTAGTGTCGCCAGATTTTGAGAACAAACACTACAATTGCTAGTTCTAGATCATGGGTTGGGTAGTTAGCTTCATGTGGTTTCAATTGACGAGATGCATAAGCTATTACCCTTCCATGTTGCATCAAGACACATCCCAATCCTTTGTGAAACGCATCTGTGTATAGTTCATAGCCTTCTGTTCCAACAAGTAAGATTAACACTGGGGCAGTTGTTAACCTCTTCTTAAGTTCCAGGAACGCATGCTCGCATTCTTCACTCCAATTGTATTTGGTAGTCCTTTTGAGCAGATTTGTCAATGGTCTTGCTACCTTCGAGAAATCCTGGACAAATCTTCGGTAATAGCCCGCCAATCCTAAGAAACTTCGGACTTCCGTAACCGATTTGGGTGCTTCCCATTCCATTACAGCTCTTATCTTAGTTGGGTCCACTGCTATACCTTCCTTGGTGACTATGTGACCAAGAAATGCTACTTCCTCCCTCCAAAATTCGCACTTAGACAGTTTTGCAAAAAGTTTCTTTTCCCTCAGTATCTGCAATACTGTCCTAAGATGTTCTTTGTGCTCCTCCGGTGTCTTTGAGTAAACCAAGATATCGTCTATAAAGACAACGATGAACTTATCTAGATATGGAAGGAAAATCCTGTTCATCAAGTCCATGAAAGTCCCTGGTGCATTTGTCACTCCGAACGGCATAACGACGAATTCGTAGTGCCCATATCTAGTCCGGAATGCTGTTTTGGGTATATCCTGCTCCACGACTCGCACTTGGTGTTACCCTGACCGTAAATCAATTTTTGAAAATACTCCAGCTCCCTTCAATTGATCAAACAGATCGTCAATCCTGGGCAATGGGTACCTGCTCTTCACTGTGACCCGATTGAGTTCTCTATAATCGATACACAGTCTCAGGCTTCCATCCTTCTTCCTTACAAACAATACCGGTGCGCCCCAAGGTGACACACTTGGTCTGATGAATCCCTTCTCCAATAATTCTGCCAATTGAGCCTTCAACTCTTCCATCTCTTTCGGTGTCATTCGATAAGGCGCTTTTGAGATTGGCGCGGTTCCTGGTACTATATCAATAGTGAATTCCACTTCCCTCTCCGGCGGCATTTCCGTGAGATCCTCTGGAAACACGTCGGGAAATTCACGCACTACTGGGATTTGGTTGATCTCAGGTTCTTCCATCTCAGCGTCTTGCACCAAGCAGAGGTACACTTCACACCCTTTGGGAGCGTACGTCCTCAACTTCTGCATTATTATCAACTTGGGCTCGGGTTGCTTCTCAATCCCTCGGTAGGATATTCTCTTCCCCTTCGGTCTTCGCAGGACAACTTTTCGCTCATTACATACTATCTGAGCCTTATACCTATCTAGCCAGTCTATCCCGAGTATCACATCGATGCCCTCTAGCTCAAAACGAATAAGGTTTCCGGGACAATTGAATCCTGCTATTTCTATCGAAATATTGTCATATCCATCCTTACAGGCTACCACTATCCCCGAGGCAGTTTTCACATTTAAATCTAACTTAATAGTAGGCCTTAGCTTCAATCTATCCACAAATGTAGATGATATAAAGGAATTGGTAGCTCCCGTATCAAATAATACTGAACCAAGCACTGAGTTTATGAGTAATGTACCGCTTACGACGTCGCTAGCCTGAGCCTGAGCGCTATTGACGACGTAGATTCGGCCTTGGTTCCCTGTGCTGCTTTCTCCCATCGGCAACTTCCCTTTGTCGTTCGGTCCTGTAGCAGCGTTCGTTGGCCTCCCCCGGTTTACTTGTTGAGAATTAACTCCCCTGTTTCCTGCTTCCGCGGGTTTCCGGCCGTTGGTCCCATTGAATCCTCCTCCTTGCCTGGTATTCTGCGAGGGGTTTCGGAGGTTTTCCACCCTGGTTTGGCACACGTAGAATTTGTGTCCTAAGAGACCACACTTGTAGCACCTTATCCTCATCCCTTGGCAATTTTCTCCAGGATGGTACTTTCCACATCTACGGCAAACAGGCTGTTTCCCTTGGTCTGTTCCTCCCCTCTTCTCTCCTTTCTTTGGTTGAAATCCTCCTTGGTTAGACTTCCTATCATCCACCTTGAATTTCCTCTGTTTATCATCAGCTTTTCTTTTGTTCTTGCCGTAAACTTCCTGTTGGTCCAAATACAATTGATACTGATCCGATGTCCGATCATATGCCTTCTTGAGAGTAGAGCACATGAATGGTGCGATTGCCCTTCTCACGTCCCAGTCCAGTCCCCGCACAAATCTTCTTGCTTTGCTCGCCTCGTCCGGTACAATGTCTTGAGCAAACCTCATTAGCTCCACATACTTGTCATAGTAGCCCTGGACAGTTTCTCCTTTCTGCTTCAGTCGCAAGAATTCCTCGCACTTGATTCCCTTAATTCGCTCTGTATAAAATTGTCCTCTCAATTCCTCCTTGAATTCCTCCAAGCCAAAGCCTGGGTTTTGCAGGAGTTCGGGTCCCGCCGTTGCCCACCAGTTGTCTGCGGCTTTCGTCAGGTAATAAGCTGCAGAAGATACTCGCTGATTCGCCGGGCAATTTACTGCGTTAAGCAGTTTATCAGATGTCCGTATCCATTCTTCCAAAACCACTGGATCATTTTCCCCCGCATAATACGGTGGCTGTCTACTTGCTATGGCTTTAGCAAAGTCGATCCGAGGGGGTCCCTAATTTTGATTCTGAGCCTGCTGAGCCATCATAAACTCAGCCATCTGTTCCATTGCCAATGCCATACGATCCATTGCTGTGATGTCATCGCCATGTCCAGTAGGTCCATTTCGTCTAGGCGGCATTTTCACTAGACGATCGTTTCGAGTTAACTTTCGAAGTATAAAAGTTACTAGGAAGTTGGCTAACTAAACAGTTAGTATAGCATCTCCTCAAGTTCACTCACAGTAATCATAAGAAATGATTAACACATATAAGAATGCATAAATATCAGTCAGAGTATTTAGCAACCAGAATCAAGAGATTCTGAAAAGTACAGATGAGGTACCCCCTTTTTTATGCTGCCTGGTCTCCAGCTCTGTTCCAGAAGCGCATATCCCAGTTAAGCTGAGGTAGCAACTTAGGTTAGTCTTAGCAAACTTAGGTTGATTCGGAACTTGGGCTCCTGAAGTCCATTTCTTACCTCTTAGGATTTCAACATAGAGCTCCTAACAAAATTCCACAACCTAGGCTCCAATCTAATCCCAAAGACTCGAACACCGCTCTGATACCAACTTGTAACACCCCGGACCGGCTCGATTTGCCGTATATCCGGAGGAGTTACCGCCACACCTAGAACGAGTTCTATCTTCTTTTGATAGACCCCACTCTAAGTGCACAGGCTAAACGGAAACTTTTACTTAACAACAACAACCGCCCATCATAATATAATATATATATATCTACATTTATATATACATAAGTTTGCCCATCGGGCCAAAATATAAGTTAAGGGTCATCCACGACCCGACTAGTTGAGTTAGCCGCCACTAAGGCTACAAAAAACATTTACACAAAAGAATCTTTCCCAAATCATGTCCCAAGACGTAATACCTAGTCTATCCTGCGGTACACCGGACTTGTGAACTCGCCCCAGACTAAATGCCACTCCCCTTCAAACCATGTGAAATGGTCTAGGAAGCGAGAGGTGGTATTAACCATGGACCATTCGTCCCAATACCCCTGGTGAAGCAGGGTTCCAGGGGTAGGGGTAATACACAATAAACTCTAATGGGTCACTTCTGGTCAACACCTCAAGGGGATAAAAACCATAGGAGGCCTGAACATCTTGGCCATCCTGGACAAAAGGAAAACTATCTGCAACTGGAGAGCTGGCTGGAGCGAGCAAAGCATAACCCAGCGCATATGGGTCGGTACCTATCATCTGCTGTACATAATCATCATAATCCATGCCATGACACTCATACTCCGGCGAACTTGGAGAGTTCGCCGCACTGCAAGAACTTACGCTAGATTGCATCTGTAGGTAACACAATGAAGTGTAGTTAGCGCGATGGCTAAGTAAGGGGATCCGTGGGACACCCGAAATTAAATAAAGGTTTTACAAAGCAGGTATTTAAAAAAACCTTTATTACCCTTACTCTACATTGATACTTTACCTGCAAACGAGTCATCAAGTATAGTTTGCACAAGTAATAAATAAGAATTGAAAAACAGTCTAAGTTCTTTTGATAAGTGATTGCTTACCAAGAAATGTATTATTCGACGCATCAATAATCATCTATCGATTTAAGCAAGTATTGGAAAATTATGAACTTCACGTTTAATCACAATCATGTACTTGAAAAATCTTCCTCACGGGGAAATTCCACCAACTTTTATCTCAAAGAGGGCTCACAGACACCCTTTTTCGCTTAAACAATCATCGCGTCCCTCTTTAGCGTAGCTACAGAGTAACTACATTTTCATACAAAATTTTCCACTTAGTTTCTTTGTAGAAAGCGTGAGGCCTTTGGAGTATTCTCTTAACTCCCTCTCTGACCACTTGGATCATCGAACTCGGGTTCAGTGGTCATCCCCCGGTCTAACACTGATCCCCTGGACGTAAGGTTCGTTAGAATGATCCCTAGCTGGCCCTACTAGGTCCATAAAAACGACACCTACCCGGACTTCCTAGAGTAACTATACTTTAAGTGTGCACACCCCCGCAGGAATTCCTCATCCTAACGAGTTATATAGTACTCGGCGAATAGACTTCGCCCTTCCGTATGAATGATCATACTATATAGCAACCTTGGGCAAGGGCACTTTAAGCCACCCGAAGGCTAATCAAGGTCCTCCTCAACTTTACTAGAAACTAAGGGTTTGAAAATATTTTTCCTTCTTCCTCATCTTCCTTGAGTCAAAATCACTTTTTGGACATATTCAACAAAATCAAGTCCCAACTTGAAATCAATCAACACTCTTAACCTAGTCCAAGAGTTTTGTTTCTCAAAACATTTTGATAGTACACTAATTACCATACACTGTGATAATAAAGTGTAACTATCCCACAATTTCCATCATCACATTACATATGTACATAACACTACATATATGTATATATGCATACAATATAACACCTCACACATTTATGCATACTTACATAAGATACACATACTATATATATACATAGTATAAATTTCCCTTAATACTCATACATATATGTATACACGGTTAACATACATACCATATATATACATAATACAACATCTTAAATTACTTATACATACATACATAATACGCATATAATATATATTACTATACTTACACGTACGTACATACACTATATAATATACATAGTATTTCTAATTTAGATATTTAGGCGCATTAACAACCACATCTCACCAACACGACATTTTGTACATATATATTGTGTAAAATACAATTACATATATATTATACCTACAAACATGTACACAATAATTTCACCTAAAATTCGTCATATTTCAAATAAACTATCAATTATCTAATTTTAAGTGACCTTAACCTACTTAAGTGATTCCTTACCTTTCGGGAGTGTACTAACACCGTAGGAGGAATCTTGAATCTTTTCCCCAAATTTTTCACTCAAAACCCTAAGAGAAAATTAACATTATAGCAACAATTATTAAGAAACTATACTTAGATTCAAGATCTAGGAAGGAAAATAAAGCTTTCTACCGAATAAAATTAAAGTTTTACCGAATAGCTTGAGACTTGTGAAGAAGATTTTAGCTATGGAAGGTAGAGCTCTAAGGAAGAAGATGATGATCTCTCTCTCTCTTCTCTCCTTTGTATTTTTGGCCAAATGAGGGAAAAATGAGAAGACAATGCCTTATAATCCTACTCCTCACTTGGTTGACTATTCTCCCCTAAGCATGTGGTAAAAATTGTGACAAGTGTCACTTGCTTGTGGTTAAGTCTTGAAAAATATCTTAGCTAGACTGACCGGGATTAAAACAGATGAATTCTCGGTAGANATAAAAACGACACCTACCCGGACTTCCTAGAGTAACTATACTTTAAGTGTGCACACCCCCGCAGGAATTCCTCATCCTAACGAGTTATATAGTACTCGGCGAATAGACTTCGCCCTTCCGTATGAATGATCATACTATATAGCAACCTTGGGCAAGGGCACTTTAAGCCACCCGAAGGCTAATCAAGGTCCTCCTCAACTTTACTAGAAACTAAGGGTTTGAAAATATTTTTCCTTCTTCCTCATCTTCCTTGAGTCAAAATCACTTTTTGGACATATTCAACAAAATCAAGTCCCAACTTGAAATCAATCAACACTCTTAACCTAGTCCAAGAGTTTTGTTTCTCAAAACATTTTGATAGTACACTAATTACCATACACTGTGATAATAAAGTGTAACTATCCCACAATTTCCATCATCACATTACATATGTACATAACACTACATATATGTATATATGCATACAATATAACACCTCACACATTTATGCATACTTACATAAGATACACATACTATATATATACATAGTATAAATTTCCCTTAATACTCATACATATATGTATACACGGTTAACATACATACCATATATATACATAATACAACATCTTAAATTACTTATACATACATACATAATACGCATATAATATATATTACTATACTTACACGTACGTACATACACTATATAATATACATAGTATTTCTAATTTAGATATTTAGGCGCATTAACAACCACATCTCACCAACACGACATTTTGTACATATATATTGTGTAAAATACAATTACATATATATTATACCTACAAACATGTACACAATAATTTCACCTAAAATTCGTCATATTTCAAATAAACTATCAATTATCTAATTTTAAGTGACCTTAACCTACTTAAGTGATTCCTTACCTTTCGGGAGTGTACTAACACCGTAGGAGGAATCTTGAATCTTTTCCCCAAATTTTTCACTCAAAACCCTAAGAGAAAATTAACATTATAGCAACAATTATTAAGAAACTATACTTAGATTCAAGATCTAGGAAGGAAAATAAAGCTTTCTACCGAATAAAATTAAAGTTTTACCGAATAGCTTGAGACTTGTGAAGAAGATTTTAGCTATGGAAGGTAGAGCTCTAAGGAAGAAGATGATGATCTCTCTCTCTCTTCTCTCCTTTGTATTTTTGGCCAAATGAGGGAAAAATGAGAAGACAATGCCTTATAATCCTACTCCTCACTTGGTTGACTATTCTCCCCTAAGCATGTGGTAAAAATTGTGACAAGTGTCACTTGCTTGTGGTTAAGTCTTGAAAAATATCTTAGCTAGACTGACCGGGATTAAAACAGATGAATTCTCGATCTTAGCTAGACTGACCGGGATTAAAACAGATGAATTCTCGGTAGAAACTAGACTGACCGGGATTAAAACAGATGAATTCTCGGTAGAAAATAGACTGACCGGGATTAAAACAGATGAATTCTCGGTAGAAAATGATCTAGATAGGATAATTTTTGAAACCCAAAATTTATCCCAGACTAAATTTCAAAATTGGGCTAGGTTCGGTATACCGCGAAATACAGCGATGCTACGATCAAAATAAATTTTCACTACTGCGGGCTAATTTTATTAAATAGGAAATTCAAGATTAATAGTATGGTGCCTAATAACCCACTTCCTAGGACAAACGGTACAGAACACATACTCCTAAAATTTTTACGGTTCGTGACCGGTACGTACGATCGCAGCTTATTAACAACTATTCTAACTAGCAAAAATTATTCTGAAATATTTATGAACCATAACTCGAGCATGCCAATGCCTTAGAATAAAATAAAATTTAAATCTCCCCCCCCCCTCCCCCCGCCTTTTTTTTTATAGGAACTTTTAGTATAAAATATTTCAGGGTATTACATTATTATATAAACCTTTCAGAAAATATCGTGAGGGGGAGGGGGGAATATTATTTCCTAAATTATGAAGATAAAGTGATGAGGGGGAGGGGAGAATATTATTTCCAAAATTATGAAGATAAAGTGATGTGACATTTGAAAATACACAATAGGTATTCACTAGTTCAACAGAAACATAAGAAAGCTTCAATCTCCTTGATGTGCTTTGACACGTGTTTACCCTTATTTATCTCCAATGCAATTTGAAATTCCAATTGAAAGACAAATTGCATTGCACGATGAAATTGATTTGCATGTCATTAAACATTGTGGGCCCAAGGTTAAAGACTTCACCAAATATAACATCAACAAATGCAGAAAACGTGCAAATTACGATGAAATGTTCAAAGAATTGGAGCGGAGTGACCTTTTTGTTCTCAAATGTGGTTGTGTTGAATATTTTACATTTTTTCTATCTATTTATTATTGGTTGATTTTCATTTTATATGTCTAGCAATGGAGTATGGCGGAGGGGCGCCATCCAAAGAAGGAATGAAGCAGAATGATGAGTCTGATAAAAAAGAATAATTTGTTCTTAGTAATTTAGGTATTAGTTATGTTTGAAAATTTTGTAATTTTGTTCTCTGCTTATGCATTTGTTTTTATTGTTGTATTAACTTTAATTTCGATAGAAAATCAAGAGACAGTTTCTTCCCAAGGAGAAAGGGGGGAATAATATCTCATCCTATATCATCCGGAATGCACAATCTTTTGCAGATGTAATGGATAAGTCTTTTCAATTTGTTTCCACTAATTAAGTTATTGTTATTATTCTTTTCCACTTTCTTTCATTGGTTTTATGATGAATCTGAAAGAAGAGAACAATTTGTTCTTAGTATTTCAGGTATTAGTTATGTTTGAAAATTTTTCAATTTTATTCTCTATTTATGCATTTCCTTTGATTTCTGTATTAACTTTAATTTTGATACAACTTGTTCCCATGAAGAAAGGGGGGAAAATATCTCATCCTCTACTAGAGGTCGACCCTTTGCCAATGAATTTTTCTCTAATGTGCTAGTCGAGCAAAATTCTCAATAAATGTACATTAGGCGAACTTAAGATAAGAAGTCTAAATACCTAGATATTCTTGGTAGATTGATAATAGATGATGTAAGTTTCTTTTTATTGATAAAATATTTTATGTTTAATTTGACGGTAAATATGTTACTGGAGTATAATAGGAAAGTGAGTCGATTATATTGCTATAGTTTTTGTACAGAATGTTCAGCGTGTCCGATCCCATTCTACTACAAGGTCTACTATTTATACTATTAGCGTAACGACTCTTCTGGTGAGTATAAAGGACTCCTCATAATGGTGAGCCTTAACTGAGTGCTAGGTAATATTAATGGGAAGCCGTTGGAGAAATTATCTTCTCTCTTCAATGTGTCGATGTAACTGCTATGTGATCGTTTGACTTCCATGTATCCGCCTACTTGCCTGTGGTAGGTTCTGGGTCGAGTACTTGTAGTTGTTGGCTTTATTGTAGGTATGACTTTGTAGTTGTTGGCTTTATTGTAGGTTCATTGGCAGCCTTTTACAAAGTACTTACCCAATTACCCTATGGAAGGCAGATGAAATATGCATTGTCAAGGACTGTGTTAATGTGCAATCTTTTAATGCTAAATGTGCAAAATATTAATACTAAATGCGCAAACCTAGAAAAGTCTAAAAATTACAAATTTTGGTATTCAAGTTTGTATAGTAAAGTTGGTGATAATTATGAAAATATCACTGCATTTTTTTTTTAATTTGATCTAGTGTGTTCAATTTTCCAGATGTAAAGATGAGATTGATTCTTAGTTTTTCTCCTAAGGATTTGTTCTCATATGATCCAACACTTATATATATTTCATGTATTGCACAAGTACGATATTAATATTTAGAGATTATGTTTGAAGTAGTAGAAATTTTAGAGTATAATAGAGTAGTAGTGGTAGTAGAAATTTTAGAGTATAATAGAGTAGTAGTATACTTCTAATTTTTCCATTTCCATTTTATCATCTAGAGTTTATCATCTTATCGCCCGATTGGCCACTGCATTCATCATACCTGTAAGGTTACAAATTATAAAATCAAATCAAAGCAACTTTGTTGTGTAAATGTTGAATTGATCAAGTTTTACAATTTCTATGGTTTTCTAAATTCGATTTAACCTAATTGTAAATTAAAGATGCTATTTTGAAACTTTTGGAGGTATCATCACTAACACGTAAAGTGTCATTACCAGTGTACTTTTTCGAGTTAGAAATGACAACTATATCCAGAGTTGTATGATTTGTGGCTCCGGTGTTCGAAAATCAAGTTTGAGAATTTGACGAGGCGTCTACACCAAAACCATCCTGAAATACCAAATTAGACTGACAACTCGGAGCCCCTGAATAACATTGAAATTAATTGGCTCCCGTGTAATTGAAACTATCACAAATTTGTCATTGATCATCAAAGCGTCGAGAACAATTGGCTCTTGTGTGACCGAAATCATTACAAATTTGACACTGTGATGGAAGTAGTTTACGGTGAGGTGGATGAAAGTGATAAAACGAAGAAAAAGTTCCCCGAGTGTCGTGTTCTCAAGGATGACAAATTTGAGTTGAAGTAGTGTTGGTTTTTAGGACGTTAAGAGATAAGAGTTACAAGGATTACTAGAGAACAAGTGAATCATGGGTAAGGGGGGTGGCAAGGGATTGAATGCCTTAACTAGCTTATGCGATTGACCACACTATGGAGATTGTAGAAAACGAGGTTCGGGCATAATCATGGGAGCCTACGGTACCATCACCGAGTGGCGTCATACTCGGACTCCTATGTCCTCATTCGGTTGGGGCATTTTGTCGAACATATGGTCTACCACTTCTCCCGGACCTCATCCTTCCGGATAAAGGGTGGGGATGTGGATGATTTGGACTCGTGAGGACCCGCTATCGCGCAATCACACACTTTCACTAAGTTTACTATCTACCCGGCCGAAAATAGAAGCAAATCATGAAGGATATCAACGACACAAGACTAGCACCCTACTTCATCATTTTCACAATCAAATGAAAGAATTCAATCATCGATCACAAGAGCTAATATGGGGCAATCAATCCCCTCAACTAATCTACTCAAGCATCATTCAAATAAAAGAACAAAGGAATAGAAAATAACAAAGAAATCGAATAGAAATAACAATGCAATTAACAAAAACAAGAGTAGAGTAGAAATACCTAATTAATCAATTCAAGAGATCTATTACATCTTCATTGCCATTGTGCACCAATCTAGCTAGATCTACCCCTAACTAAGAAATCTAACACTAGGAATTGTGGGGAATTTCCCCCAAAGGGGAGAGAACAATCAAAATCATATCTAAGCTAAAATTGGGGATCTCCTAAAAAATGCAAGGGAAGGGTTTAAATAGTTCTCCAAACGTCAAAATCTCAAAATTGCCCTTAATGACCCGGTCCACGCCAGCTCCACGCGTGGAGGCCTGGTGAGGAACCCTAATGGAAATGTTCCATGTCACCTCCACGCGTGAGAGAGGCGTGGATTATCCTTGCTTGCTTGCTTCTTCGTTCGTTTCTTCTTTTGGCCTCGGGTCCTATTCTGTCCTGCAGGAATGACTTCGAAACACAATGTAAAGCGGAGTTTGCAAGTTTGATCACATCAGAGTCTTATTGCGCAGGAAATGATTACAAATGGGTGCAAAACCGAGCATTAATGTCCTTAAACTGACCCTAAACTCAACTATTCTTGGCGCTTATCACACTGATAATCAAAACGTCAAAAACAATTGGCTCCTATGTGATTGTTCATCACAAATTTAACATTGAACGTTAAAGTCACGTCTATCACGCTACTGACCTCGATGCGGACTGCCATGACTCCAACTGCCATTGCCTCGATTCTGCCTAGAAGCATGTTGCTGTGTGTGAAGCTGGTGGTGGTGCTGAGCCTCCCTCCGCACGTTGCCGGAATGCAGTTGCTCTGATCTCATCTTCCGGCCTCCTCAACCAACCGGTCATTTAATGCAATATGCGGGCTGTGTCCTAGAAGCCGATAGCCAACATACGCAGCATTGAATTAAAAAAGGCTATGATCAACATATGTAGTCCCAGAAATGCACCTTAATGACGATGATGAACTGTTTGTCTTTTTAAGAAAATTAAGAAAGAGTTAATTACATTTTTGGTACTAGATTTATAAGTAACAATCCATTTTTGGTCTTCTATCAACAAAACAGTTTAAATGTCGTTAAATACAAAGGCATTTCGATCTTCAATTATAATTTTAAAAAAAATAAACATAAAAAATATAGTTGATCAACCTACTTTGTATAAAAAAAGATCTAAATGTCCTTGTATTTAAGGACATTTCAACATTTTTGTTGACAAAGGACCAAAAAAGTCATGTCACAATAATATTAGGATCAAATAGTGATATTCTGATAAAAAAAAAATGACTAAAAGTGACACATATAAACCTAGGACAAAAAATAGAATTAACTCATTAAAAAAATAAAAGGGTGGAGAATGATAACTAAAAGATGGGTAATTAGTGATGGCGGTGGAATATTTGGACATCATGCTTTGAATTTAATTTGATCATTGGATAAGTAGTTTCCGGCGAGAATCGATTACAAATGTAAATCATATATAGCTAATTGATATTAGATGAAAATTGTATTAATTGTATTGAATGAGATGATTACAAAATATAAATTACATGAATATATATAATGAGAGAATTACAGAAAAACTAGAATAGGCAATCTGACTCAAATACATAGAGTACTAATAGTACCTTTAGAAAAGTAAAAATTGTTTATATCTAATGGTTATCCTTTAAAGTTGAATGTAGTGGTGCACATGTTCTTTTTGGTTTGAGTAAATGTGGTATGCTTATGAATACTTTGAAGTTTGAACTATCTATGGGTTGCTAAATAATTTGAACTAATACACATAGCACACATATATAGAATCGTCAAAACGGGCTTAGCCCACCGGATTGGCCCGTCCCACCACCTATTTAGGTACGGGGTGGGTTTCGGAAATAGAAGCCCGCTAAAGAGCAGGCTTTTTTGGCCATAGATAGTTGATATTTGACAACTATGGTATTACTAGTGATGTTTTCTTGATTTAAAAAAATAAACTTAACAAAGTATATATATATATATATATATATATATATATATATATATATATATATATATATATATTACTGTTTAAACATTTAAACATTTATATGGATTATATATGCCTAATTTTAATTCAGTGTAAAAGTTTAAAAAAATGGAACCAAATTCGCATCAAGAAATAATTGTCAACAATACTGGGATATTGGGATCGATTAAAAAAAAAAAAAAAAAAGAGGAGTTGGTGCGGTGGGACCCGCCTAGCCCGCGGGACGGTGCGGGCCAGCAAAATCCAGACTCGCCAAGAAGCGAGCTTTTTTGGCCTGCCCCGCCTTCTCACCGCCTTCTCTAGAATAAGGGTCAAATAGGTCATTCAATTACACAACAAACTGCAAATAGACCATCAAACTCAAAAAATACAATTAGATCCCCAAACAATACAAAGTAATGCAATTCATTCTAAAATGACCTATTACCATGGGGAAGGCAACTAGGTTGCCTTCTCACCACCTTCTCACTGGAGAAGGCGACCCACTATATTGCTTTCACGGAGAAGGCGTTGCTTTTTTCTTCTTTTAAAAAAAAAAATTAAATGAATATTTTATTTAAATTTATTAAAATAAAATTAAAAATTATTTTTAAATTCAGAAACTGCCGCATCAACATATTACCAAGTCAACCGGTCATTTTAAGTTGAATTGCATTGCTTTGTATTGTCCGGAGACCTAATTGTAATTGTTTTTTAGTTCAATTGCCTAATTACAATTTATTGTGTAATTGAATGACCTATTTGACCTTTATTCCTTAAATCTTCTCTTATATCTTCCAAGAAAGTAAAAATTTCATGGAAACACCACTGTCTTGAAGTCACAAGAAACAACTGATTGAGCAGTGATAACCCACATCATCTGATCTAAAGTAGTAACAAGTATATAATTAACAAAAGCAAATAGAGGAGCATTCTTGGAGTCTATGCTTGCAGATTACAAATACCTATGAACTTAGGAAACATTTCAACATCCAACACTACAACCATTGCTTACATTTCTAAGTTGCACCCAAATTGAACCCCATGGAGATTCACCACACCACACTAGGTTTCTAAAAGGCTAAAACCATGGGTATAAATCCAAATACTCCTCACGCTGATAGTAACTGGGCTAGTAATTGCCCATGCAGACTATTTGCGCATTTGGAGATGCATGAGGGAAGCATTCCAACTTCCTTAGGATTTTGCTCATCTCAGGGTCATTCATATCCCAATGCTTCAGAATAACAACTCTCTCTAGCGCAGGGGATTTCGAGAGCAGCATTTTCATAAAAAGCATTATGAGTGCGGATTCACGGAATGATTCAATCTTGATTGTGTTAAGCATCTTCAATTCCTAAATAACAAAGCAACCATCTGGATCCTCCAAAAGCCTAGAAGCAACTTCGATCTTTGTCATCCCCCAACTATTACTAAAGAAGAAATGAAAGAAGCACACAACTGTGAGGACATTTGAAAAAGAAAAAACAAAGAATCAAGCATGATATATTGCCAACTATACTCAACCCCTCCTCCTCCACCATCATTCCTAGTTCACATAGGTAGGGGCATTTTTGAAGCAATTGCATAGCAACGGTGAGCTGCTTCCTACAACCAAAGCTTAATTTATACAGCTTCATCACTTGCAGATTTATTGCAGTTGGAAACATAGATACATCGATATACTTGAAAAAATAGAAATAAAGAAACAAAATTAACCACCACAATAACTTTAAAAAGCCAGAAGGTATAGAATTATATGTATCCATATATCCATTTGCATAAAGTAGAATGAGTTATATTCTCACCCGCAATGAAGAGCCACACAACCAAAGAGTCTTAATGGCTTTCAAATGTGGTGCCAGCCATCTGGACTCAACCACACCTCCAAACGAATGAAAAACATAGAAGATTTCAAGCTTTGGAGGGCTGATGATCTCAAATTTATTGATCCTTCGACAAAGTTCGAAAGCCAGCTTCTCAAGTTTAGGAATACTAATACTAGAGGCAATTCCATTAACACTGCGCTTAAATTTAATATTAAAGAAAGCTAATGAAGTGACATTGGAAAATATACCAACAGCATTTACAGGCAAATCAATTAAGAGAGTCTGAACTATTAGTTGCTTAATTGTCTTGCAAGAGAGTAAACAAAATGGCAGCTGATAATCTGGCCCTAGATCACTATATAAAGTTAAGTTAAGTTCCTCCACACCATTTCTTGACAGAAAAAGGCACCACCTATCAAAATCATATTGCTGCGGCCACGCCGAAGGATTATATGCAGTGTCTATTTGTAGAGTAAATTTCTTAACCGGCCCAGCACGGGAAAAGATGATATTATTGATTATGTTCACGAGGGTTCTACCTTCATCATATTGGGAGTGTTGGAAACTTTTCACGAATTCGTAATCGAACGTAAGGCGATCATGCTGCAACCAAACATGATTCCAGTGCCTTGAGAGCAAAGCAGTCTGGCGGCGTCTCGGGTAGGCAAATACTCCAAAATTCTGTTCTTCACCTCTACCGGCAGCTCACTTATTAAATCCCTACTTGCATCCGGTAGGTTTTTGAGTCGCCGACGACGTCGAGCCATTAAATTGAATGAACAGTGAGGCGTCACTCGAAATCAAAACCTAAAATCGTTCTATTCTTCACCTCTGATGTTAGGTTTGGTTAGGAAAGACGAAGGGAAACGGAGCAGAGTAGCAGACGGCAGACTGGAGAACACTAATTTAAGGCCGGAGCCAGTGGAGCTGAGTGGAGACTGGAGAGATACAGAGACGACGGCTGAAATCCATTAGCAAGGCTGAACCCTGGATTAGAGGTGTGTATAATTTTTGTAAAAATACGGTTAACGGATAGAACTAAAAATTTTTGGTTAATTATTTTTTAATAAAATTATTTAAGTTTATTATTTATATATTGATATAATAATATAATGACTTTTTATTGTGTGAAAGTATGAGTTGAAAGTTCTTTATATAAAATTATTCAGTATAATAAATATAATAAGAACCAATGAAGGTAAAATATTTTTTACAAAAATGGACGGTTATATAGAACGTCGGTTAGACATCTAACCGAAGTCGTACAATATTTTAGTTTTATTTGTTTTATATGTTACGACGTCGGTTGTTACAAATAACCAACGTCGTAACATTTTAAAATTAATTTAAAAATTTAATTGATGTTTTGACATCAGTTTATACAAAATCGACATTATATTTGTGACGTTGTATGTATTTTCTGTAGTAGTGTTATATTTTAGATGGACATATAAGATTAATCTACGCATTCTCATAGGGCTACATACTAGTTCTGATGTAAGCCATACCCTATACTAAATATACTTATATATTTTATACGTACACATTCACAATACATAATATTTAGAAATATGTTTATTAAATTTATTAATCCATATGATTAGTTGTAAAATCCTTAACTTGTTTATTGCCCCCTATAATTTTTTAGTGAATGGGATGAAAGAAAATTTTTGGTTAACCGATACAACTGAAAATTTTTGCTTAATTATTTTTTTAATCAAATTATTTAGGTTCATCATTTATATATTGATATAAGAATTATTTCCACTTTTGGTCCCACGACTATGTTACCATTTTCATATTTGGGCAGTAGTTCGCACGAGAGAGTGCGCCCCTATATATATATATATATATATATATATATATATATATATATATATATATATATATATAT
>NC_044922.1:19076853-19167844 GCF_003576645.1 Ipomoea triloba
TATATATATATATATATATATATATATATATATATATATATATATATATATATATATATGTTCTAAATCAAGTGAGAATTTATCATTAGGTGAGGATCTCATGGACTAATCCAGATCATCCATTCGAGTCAATATTAGGTGCAAAGGAGGTCCCAGATGAGAACATGTGGTGAGATCTGAGTCGTTGATCAAATCTAGATCAACGGCTCAATCAATGAAAATTTTAAAAAAAAAATGCGAGCCTAGAAGGAAGAAGCAAACGCTAAAAATGGTGCACCTTAAGTTTTAACATCACGCACCTTTAATTTATGAAAATGATGCACCTTAAGTATTACAGATACACATCTTAAGTATAAAAATGACGCACCTTAAGCGTATAACTTATGCACCTTAAGTTTATAACCAACGCACTTTAAATATTAAAATGACGCACCTTAAGTGTTAAAAGGACGCACCACACCTTAAGTTATAGAAAGACGCACCTAAAGAAAACACACACCTTAAGAAGGAACGCGACGCACCTTAAGTTTGACCAATACAAAAAATGACCAAATTGCCACCGCATTTTTTAATCCTGGATGTTGATTTTGGCAAGATCAATGGCTCTCATCTCACCGCATGTTTCACCTGGGCACAACATCGCATATGATCTGATCTCTAACCCCTCTCTCTCTCTCTCTCTCCCTATATATATATATATATATATATATATATATATATATATATATATATATATATATATATACAAAATTTACATTAAAAATATTATTTTATCTATAATATTAAAATTCTAATTAGTTAGAATAAATTCTATCATTAATATTTAACAAATTTATACTATATATAAAAGTATTATCCTCCTCCCAAACTTTCCCACCCAAACTTAAGGGCATTTTAGTCAAATTATTGATTTTTAATTAATTAATTTATGGTTTCAAAAAAAATTAATTAATTTATTGATTATTTATTAATTTATTTATTGATTATAAGGTAAATTGGACAATTATTTTGGGTAAATTATTGACTATATTAGTTAACCATATATATTTTCATAAATTTAACAATCAATTATTATTACATATTATATATATATATATATATATATATATATATATATATATAATTATATATATATATATATATATATATATATATATATATATATACACACCAATGGTTTTGGTTTTTTTGTAGCATATGTATTCTTTTTATTTTAAATAGTAGGTTTTTTTGTAGCATATGTATTCTTTTTATTTTAAATAGTATATACTGTGAACTCTCCTCTCCTCCGCAGATGAGAGGCGAACAACGACGGCGGCGGATCTGCGACTGTGGCGAGTTCTTCCTTCGGCGAGTTCTCCCCCTCCGGTTATCTCTCTCTCTCTACCGGTCGAAGAAGAAGAAGATGAAATGGCAGGTAACGTTTTCTTCTTTTTCTTATTATTACTATTATTATTGTTGTTGTTGTTGTTGTTGTTATTATTAGAAGAGAGGAAAGAAGAAAGAAAAGAAAAGGAAGAAAGAAGAATGGAATGCCGGAAGAAGAAAGAAAAGAAAAGGAAAAGAAAAAGAAAAGGAAATGAGTGTTGATAAAGATGATGGTGATGTTTTGTTTTATTTTTTTTTTTGTTTTATTGTTATTATTATCCCGCAATAAGAAAATTTTCATAGAGAGCCTCTTGGAAGGAAGGCGCCAAGGAAAAGAAACAGGAAGAACCAGAAGAAAAATGCTATTGGTGGAAGTTATGTAGAGCACACGGTCCTCAAATTAAAGCATTCCCTATCTCCTTAACTAAGTCTTCGAATTCTGTAAACCTATTAAATTTGTAAAGTTCACTTCTACCGTGATTCACTGCCTCTTCAAGCTTCCCAACCTGTGCAAGAAAATCAAACACTTTAGATTTTATTGTAGCAGCTCAACCGTAATTAAGTTCTATTCTTAAAAAAATAGGAAACAAAGAAAATTATTAAAAATTAATTAATTAATTGTTCTTTTAGAAAAAAAAAAACATAAACGGTTTCCCCTACACCATTTTTACTTCAACACAATTCGATTTTTCTTTGTTTGGGTCCATTCCCATGAAGTGCTTTATTGGGATCTAAAGAAAAAAACAGGGTCATTCTGGGTAATCAAATTTTTGCTTACCTATTCTGTTAAGAGTATAATAATAGTAATAATATAATACTTCGTAATAATAATCTAAAACTTTGAATATAATTTCTCTAATATTAATAATATAATAATAATAATAATAATATATTTCAAAACTCTTAATATAACTTCCTACTTAAATTTTCCTATTAATTCCGTTTATAACGGTAATTACAAAAATAGAATCCATCTATACTATATATAAAAACAATATCCTCCTCCAAAATTTTCCCGCCTAAACCTAGGGGCATTTTAGTAATATGATGATTATTATGATAAAATAATATTAACTATAATTGGTTATAATTCATTATTAGTAATTATGGTATTTATTATGATAGAAATATTTCACAATAATATTTTACATCATCAATTTAAAATGGAACCGAAATTAGGTAAATTGGAAAAGGAAATGAATATTAATAATTGATTAAAAATTAAAAATAGAAAAGAGAACGAAAATTATGTCAATTGGAAAAGAAAATGAATATTAATAATTGACTAAAAATTAAAAAAATATACATAATTAATTAAAATGGAAAATGAAATGGTAAAATCATTGCATTTTAAATTTTCACAATAATATTACACAGTAGAATAAATCAAATCACAATTAAATCGTAAATCTTTCACAATCTTAAACAATGGAACGGAAATTAAAAATGAAATGGAAATATTTCGATAATAATATTCTACATCATCAATAGTAAAAGTAAATTAAAAATGGAAAGGAAATATTTCAATAATAATAGTCTACATCATCAATAGTAAAGGCATATTTTAAAATTTAAACAATAGTAAAGGTAAATTAAAAATGGAATGAAAATATCAGTGCATTTATTATTCTAATTGACTAATGAACTGAAAATAAAAAAAAATAATCGACTGAAAATGAATCTGATATTACTAATTGACTGAATATATAAAAGGAAATGAATATTAATAATTGACTACAAATAAAAAATATCCATAATTGACTAAAATGAAAAATGAAATAGTCAGATCATTGCATTTTAATTAAAAAGAAAGGAATGGAAATATTTCAATAACAATATTCTACATCATCAATAATAAAGGCATATTTTAAACAATATTAAAGGTAAATTAAAAATGGAACATAAATATTTCAATAATAATATTCAACATCATCAATTAAAAATGGAACGGAAATTAGATAAAAATATCACTGCATCTCATATTTTAATTGACTGAAAAAAAAAAGAATAATTGGTTGAAAATGAATCTAATATTACTAATTGGCGGAATATATAAAAAGATCACTAATTGACTGATATTCTACCATTATATATTTTTTATTGTTCTCAGTAATTTCTCATCTTTCTCTTTATTGCCTAGTAATGGAGTCAAATTACGTCCCTCGGGACAAGGAAAAGCTCTATAAGGCTCCGGTTGATGCGTTGTTATTTGGCCAAGGAATATCAACGTGTTGCCATCAACCAACAAACACTGGCATGCTTATTCTATGACTCCAAGGTACATATTGCATTTATACACTTTTTTTACAGCATTGAATTTTAAAAATATTGGACTAATACTATAGTTTAAACTCATACTATAATTTAGACTCATACTCATACTATATTGGTTGAATGCTTTATTTCAGAATACTGAATTTATGTTGTATGTTAGACAATCATACTTCAATATACATCACAAAATTTAATCACATAATGGATTTGTTATACACAAAATATAATCACAAAATGAATTTGTTACCCATAGAATATAAATTTATATTATTTATTTATATATATATTGGATTGATACTATAGTTTTAGACTTATACTATAATTTAGACTCATACTCATAGTATATTAGTTAAATGGCTTATTTTAGAATACTGAATTTTTACTTTATGTTGTATGTTGTATATTAGGCAATAAACTTCAGTATACATCATAGAATATAATCACATAATGGATTTGTTATCCACAAAATAGAATCACATAATGAATTATTGCTACTTTTAGTATATTCATGATAGAAAAATATAAAATTTATTTATTTCAAAAAAAATATAAAATTTATAATATTTATTTATTAATTAATATTAATATTAATATTAATATTTATGGTGATTCCCTCAGGGAATTTGTATCCATTTACAAATTTCTAAAGAATTTGTCAAACAATTCAACAAACTCTTGAAAGAAGGGACAATCTATAATATTCACAAGTTTGTTGTGCAAACCTCTCACATGAGGTTTAAGTCGTGCGAGCAAAAGTACATTATGAAAACGAATAATGACACTTTGATTAGCATTACTGATTAAGATGATTATGATTTTCCCAAAAACATGTTTAAACTCAAGGATTTTGAGTGTTGAAGGCTCCTGGAGGTTTGGATACTAACCAAGGTAATTTTTAATTACAATTTCATTCTACCTCATGCAATAAAATTTTTTTAGCCTTGATTTTTTAATAGTTTTTTTCGACAAGGGCATAACACCACTGGAAGCTACATATTCGACAAATCTAGAAGTCATCTTCGTTGATGAAACTACTCTTGAGCAACCGTCTTTAAAGAGAATAAACATGGATTGTTCATCGTCTTCAAAGAGTTTGAAAAAGCATAAGATTGAACCCAAGGCATGATAGCCTTAGTTGTTTTGTTTTTTATTTACCACACAATATTTATTTGAGTTTTAGTTCTTCTTAGTTTGACTGGACTAATTAAATGCTTAACAAATTGATTAATTAACTCATATTTTCTTAAGGGAAACTGTAAAGGAAGGAAAAACTAAAAAATGCACTAATTAACTCATGTGTTCTTCTTCTTTTTTTTTTTCAAAATGACAAAATTGCTATATATCTAGACAAAAAGCATATGTTCCATACAAATGATTTAACATAACAATTGATTCCTATAACTGAGTTGCTAGAGAACAAGTACATTTGCCCAATTTATAAAAATCATAAATAATGATATATAAAATCTCCAAAGTTATAACACCGCATGCGTAGATCTGCACATTAGCTATTAATTTGAGCAATTATTTGCTCAAACTCAAGCAATGATAACGTCAAAATATATAAATGATCCAAAACATATCTTCAATTGCACTATATAATATTTGATGATCTAATTTAAATAACTATATATTAATCCAAATATTTTTAATATATTTTAACAAATCCATTCCGTGCATCTCACGGGCGAAAATACTGGTATCTATAATATCTATATTCTTTCTATTTACATTGCATTCTATTACCATTAAATTATCATACTATTAATTAAAGATTATTAATTAAATATTTGAATATTATTAATAATTCAATGTGTCAGTTCAGTTTTTTTTTTTTTTTTTGGAGTAATTTCCACTTTTGGTCCCACGAGTATGATACCATTTCCACATTTGATCCGTGACTATTAAAATTTTCAGATTTTGTTCCACGACTTTTAAATCTCTACATACCACATTTGGTCCTTCCGATCAAAACTCTGGTCACGGGTATCTATTTTTCGACGAATGAATTAAGTTAAGAGCAAAATTGTCATTTTATTTGTTATTATAATAATAATAATTTAAAAAAAAAAAAAGAAAAAAAAAACCACAACCCTTCTCCCTCGCCATCTTCCCCCAAACACAACCACCATTTCTCTGTCTCTGCGCAACATGGAAACCCCAACATAGAAAATTCAACTCATAATGGTTGAAATTAAGCTTAAAATGAAAGCTTGGGCATAATAAAAGCTGGAAAACCATATTGCCCAAGAATCGTTAACAATCACATTTGAATAGGACTAATATGAATATGAATAGTAGCAGCTAAATCGAAGTTCCTATAACAAAGCAGCGGCTCCAGCAAGCAAAATTGAAACGACAGACCAAAAACCAGGCGAGTTTTAGAAGAATGAGCATTCAATCCAGCAAGCAAATTTGAAACACTTACGAGCTACGATCGTGGAAAATGTAGCTAACCCATCTCATGAACTCCTCGGTTTTATCATGCTCTTCTATCACAGCCTTTGGGGTCGCAATCTCGATTCAGGACGCTCATATATCTCCTCTATCTTCCTTGCAATCTCGAGCTCTTCGTTTTCCTCCTCCTCCAACTCTCTCCTTAGCTTCTTCTAGTTGAGCACACGCACGAACCTCCTGACAGTTTCCTCGGAATCGGAATCGGAATCTGAATCTGTGGAGTAATTATTGGTCCTCCATTTTCTCGTCGTCGGCCATTGCAGCTTGCATTGTGAGCGGTGTAATCACCACGTCATCGTCGTCGGTCCTCCAAATAGAAAACTTTAACTACATGGGCATCAACATTATTTCATAATAAAAAATAGTAGACGTAAATTTTAACAAATTTCATATTTTTTGTATGTTCATAACAAAATAAAACTACAGTGTATCTAAAATGAAAGTAAATAATTTGTCTCGCATATTGTGTTTATATTATCAAATTAAATTGTAATTGAATTAGAATAATACTTTAGTTGTGTTGAAATGAAACTACATGCAGTATGTATATTGTCATATGAAACTGTAATTATATCAAAATGATACTTTAGTTGTACGTGTTGCAAAAAAAGTATAGTGTATATAAAATTAAACTGAATAACAATTTGACATATTTATATTGTCCCATGAAACCGTTATTTTATTAGAATTATAAATTAGTAGTATTGTAATAAGACTATAGTGTATATAAATCAAATTTAATAGCATGTCTAATAAGATTATTGTATATATAATGTCAAATTAAACTTTAGTTGAAACAAAATGAAACTCTAGTTGTGTTGATCTAGGGTTTATAATGCACTAGTCATGGGCACACGCTTTGTGCGAAACATCATGCCCAAGGATAAATTAATTTGTTCTAAGTTTTAAATGATATAATATATAATTAACATGATACAATTATCATTCTAAACATGATAATGACAAATTAAACATTAATAGTACATTATTAATTTTAAAAAAATGTTATATACATTAGACAACAATCTGCTACGTATTATTTTTTAATGAATGAAATATACAGAGACATCGAGTATACTTCTAAGAGCATCAATATCAGTAGTTTTTTTAGGGTTATTAGTACAACATTGCATGACATGGAGGAGAGAGGAGAGAAGTGAGACAAGCATTGGGAGCATCTGCAAGAGAGGGGTGCTTGGAACAGCAACCATTGCGCAGCAATCCTTGCGCCCACCCGCACCACGCGTGCGTGGCAGCACTCCTTGTGCCAGCTGGGCGCGTTAGGCGCGCTTGACAACTTATGCATGGTACCGTCACATTGAATGAACTACAATGTTGCATTATATTTTTCATATAACACATGTTTTTTAGTTATAAATGAAATTCAATTAATATGTATTGCTTGAATATTGTTAAATGTTATTAGTTGACAAGTATTAGTTACAATTGGTTTTCTTTTAATATGTGGAATTGATATTTTTAATATGTAAACTACCTTGAATATTGTTAAATATTAGTATTTGGAAATATAAGTTACATTTGATTTTCTTTTGATCTAAAGGTGTATTTATTTGTGTTTGCAAGATTTACGATAAAAAGTAATTTAATGACCATTACAAAAATATATAACACAAAATATATTATACAAATTTTAGTAGCAATGATGGACAACAATTATTAGATAAGAAAAGAGGAAGAAAAAATTAAAATATATTTTAGCGACAATTATAAAACCGCTATTAGTACCACTCAAATCTGAAAGTGGTTTTTTACTAGCAATATTAAGTAAATATTAGCGGTAGGGGTGTCAATCGGGCTAGCCCGTTCAGTTTCAGGCTAATCCTGTTGGCCTATCAGGCTTATCGATTCCTGCTAATCGATTATTTTATTATTTTATTTTTGGGTTCGGTTTGGCCCTAACCCTAAACTTCGATTTGTCAGGCTTATTGGGCGGGCTGAACCATCTAAAAATTAAGAGTGAATACCCACATTCAGAGCTGAAAAAACAGGCTTGATTCGCCGAGTTGAGCTTGTTAAGCCCTTTTTTAGGCAGATTGTGTTGTATATTTCTTCGATCCGTTTTGAATTATATATTTACAAAATCCAGGATTCGACATCTTCGTCTTACTACGAAGAACCCAAATCCATTTTCACCTGATTCAAATCGAAAGTGGCCTGGATCCCTACAAATATTTATACAATAAAATAGCCATTTTTTAATGCTATTTTCCAATAGTAAATTCCTAAAAGGCTTAAACCAACCAGTCCTTAGCATTAGCATCAGTCTTCAACCTGCAGACAATTTGTGCTTTGAGGGATGCACAAGGAAAGCCCAACCACCCCCGTTGGATTTTGATCACCTCGGAGGCATCTTTTCCATAAGATTAAAAAATTACAAGTCTCTCTAGCACAAGAGATTTTAAGAGCGAACAACATTTTCACAAAAAGCATTTCGATAGTAGATCTACCGAATCATTTAATCTTGATTGCTTTAAGCATTTTCATATACTGATTAATAATGCAACAATCTAGATCCTTCGAATGTCTTGAATCAACTCCTATGCCATAAGCTAAACTGCTCTACAACTCAACAAGACAACAACAAATAAAAGAACATATTAAGGAAACAAAAATCATGGTTGTCAAATATATAAGCTTTCGTCTTACAATACTTATATCACTCTAATGTACAATTCACATAGGTTGGGAGATTTTTGAAGCAACTGTAAAACACGCATGAACTTCTTTTCATTGGCAAACTTGAAAGAACGCGCGCAGTTTGATTACTTGCATATTTATTGCAGTTGGGAAGGAGGTAGGCTACTTCAACATCTTCCCAATTCTTCAATAAAAACAAACGATTATATGAGACTTGAAAAGAACTCTAACAAGTCATAATTATGACTTTTTTGGTGATGAACCTCATAAAAAATTCAATACATTTGAACTAAATATTCATACTTAAAAGTTAAAACTAAGGAAGTTCAAAGATTTGGGAGAGAGAGCAGTGCTAATTTCAAACAATATAACTCCAAAATGGATCCGCTAAGCCACTCAATCCTGGTTATTATCCTCATCTTCAAATCTTGATTGATAAAGCAAGAATTCTTTGTAAGTCTTGAAGGAGCATCTTTGTCAATCAACCTACTTGACTTTAATAACTCAACAAAATGAGAAACATGTTAGAGAAAACAAAAATTCGGAACACTCCAGGCATGTATGAGATCGATGCACTTTCCTACATGTTTTTAATCACCCTATATAAGCCTCTCGAGCTAATATTGTAGATATATACAAGCTCTCAAAATAAGTTAGTACCAATTCGCGTAGCTTGGGGGATCTTTCAAGCAATTCCAAAGCAACAGCGATCTGCTTTTCACGACCAAAGCCTGAATCTATCAACCATATTACTTGCATATTTGCTGTTCAGAACGCCTGTGCGACTTCAGCAACATCATCAAGCTTAAAACAAGGCAACAAAAATTAGCTAGCCATGAGAAGAACTCTAACAAGCCAGAAGGCCAAAAAAAAAAATCTTTGCTCAGAAATGGCAAAATTTCCTCTCCTCAGACCTAATAGGAAAGGATAGTGGTCCGAGGTGAGAACCTCTGCTTGGTGCCCATCACATTAGTTTTGTGAAACTCTCACTCAAAAACATAAAACTCGGCAACCATCAATTGAGGTGCTCGTGCAGGAGAAAGTAAAAATTCTATCTCACCAATAATAAATGGTGGCCTTCTAATAAAAGAGCCTTAATTACTCTCGAATGAGGCGACAAGCATATATATCAGTACAAACACATTAAAAACAAAAGCCAAATCCCCCCAAACTTGTAAGTTTTGGAGCACAAATTTTAAAATTATTGATCCCAACACAAAAATTGAAAGAAAGCTTTCCAAGATTAGAGACGACGTAACTCCACTATATTAATTCTACCTTTAAACTCAACCTCATAGAAAAGTAATGGATTGAAGTGACGGCCAATAAATATATATACCCCGGGTTTCAATTGCTTAAATGTTCGGCACGGGATTATACAAGACGACAGCTTATATTGTTTTTCAGATATAGTGATATTAAGCTCTTCAATGCCATTTCTTGATAGATAACGGCACCAATGCTGCTGTGGCTTAGGAGCTTCCAATTCCGGGCAAGAAATGCAGAGAGTAAATTTCTTAACCGGAGCAGCACGGTGCAAGAGAATGTGGTTTACAATGTTGAGGAGCTCCACGGGTTTATCACCCTCACGTTTTCTGAGACATTCCAAGAAGTCAATAACGAACACAAGCCGTCCATGGCGCAGCCAAACATGTTTCCAGTGAGTGGAGAGTAGAGCAGTTCTGGCAGCTTCTCGAATGGGCAAACACTCTAAAATCTTGTCCTTTACATCGTCTGGAAGCTCACTTATTATATCCTTTCTTGCACCCATTATTGGATCCAAACACAACAAGCTTAACTATAAGCTTTCTAGTTCCAATTCATCATATATATGGTATTCCTGTTCATGTTCTTATGGGATCTGATCTTGGATATGGCCAAAACAATTGGATCCAAAAGAATAGCCTCTGATTTGAAATTCCCAACTGCACAATTGTGATAGAATGGGTTAGAAATTACGATTAGAGATATTTATGGTATAAAATTTAGTTTGTTCAATTTTTTACTATATTCTTAGATTTAGTTGTTATCCTATCTAAAAATAAAGGCTTTTCATAGTAGATTATGATCATACTAGCTAGTCATATAAATTTTTTTTTAATTTTATATTAATTCTCCTCCTACCATGCTATTCTTACCTTTCTAGCGGGTGGTATGATTAACCACCTGAGGTGGATAATTAACAATGGCTTATTGATTAAGAAAAAACTTTTATGTTCGTGAAAATTTTATCAATATTAAAATTTTATAATTTGTGAAAATTACATTAAAGTAACAATAGCTAATACGTTGTTTAATATTATGGTTCAATAATTGCATTTTTCGGCAATTTAGAATGCCTCAATGGAGCCTTAAAAAAAAATAAAAAAAAAGTTAAAACCACAACTGCACGTACTATTCACTCCAAGATTATTTTGTCAAATTTCCTTTGAATTATATTTTTTTGGGGGGATTAACGAGGTAATATAAACCCCATTCCTGACTATGTGAGAGTAGTGAGTAAACCCTCGCCCTATAACCCTAGCCGGTAAAGTAGCACAAGTAAGTAATCCATAACTGACCGGCTCAAACGCAAGGGCTTGAGGTTCGAACCCACGACCTCTCGACTGCAGGTGTAACTGTCTACCACTTGGGCTGCCCTTATGGGCTTTTTGTAAATAAGCTAACACTTCGTCGGAGGCGTCGGAGTATAAGTAACTCAAAATAAGTTCATAGATTTTGCTTGCAAATAACACAAAGCAACCACGACACTATACCAACCTTGATTACTTACTGATTTATTGCTATTGGGAACCTCACTGTGGCTACTTCAACATTTTCACACTCTTGTGAGAGATAATAGTAGCAATATCTTAAGGTGTGTAGGATAATGGTTGCAACTTTCTCTTGTCATTCAAATAAAAAAAATAATAATAATAGTTAAATAAAAAAAATTTTAATTTAACATCAAGTTTAAACCATTATTATTATTATTATTATTATTATTGGTGAAAAGAAAAATCTACTGTCACTACTCAATTGTGTACAGGGGATAAATCTCACCTTGTAACCCATAGTTGAGCACGAATTTATAAACTTGCATATGTTTTGCGTCATCTAATGCTATAATCTTGCGTTGGGGGCTTTTTTTAAGCAATTGCATAGCAAAGGTGAAATGTTCGGATTGTTCGGTGTGGGTATTTCAACATTTTCAAACTAGAAAAAAAAAAGATTAAATAATAAATTTCTATGAATTGAAGGACGAGATTGAAAGTACATATTCTCACTGGCAACAAGGAGGTAAACAACCAAAGAACAATGGCGGAATGCAAATGCATTGAAGTCATAATATAAGAAACACTCCGGTAAGCCGGCCCACATCACATCATCTAAAGTAAAATTTATATAGGGGATTCTCACTTGAAATACTATAGCTAGATCAGAGGTTCAAAAATGACACCACTAATCTAAATCAGATTGATATGAATTACTATTCCAGCTGTGAAGGTGTAGAATAAATTTCTGTAGGCTAAAATATGGTAAAACACTCAGAGTATTATGTTGGGAAAAATGATGATGAGTATTCCACTTCTATCTCGGTTAATTTATACACAATTAACGAAGAAAATAACTCAACAAACATCTCTAGAATATCTATAACAACATAGAATTAAAAAAAGATAATGAAAGACTAATTCAAAACAAAACTAATTTGCAGTAAATATAGCATTTTCTATCACTCCTCCTTGCTATTTTTGCTGCAAACTCCAATCTTCTATCTCAAAACTTCAAATCTTGATATTGGCAATCATTCTAAACTTCAAATCTTAATCTTGGCAATCCCTTTGTCAGAATATCAGTTAATTGAACACCAGTACTACAGTGAACCAAGTTAAATTCATTTTTTTAACTTCTCTAACAAAATAAAGCTTAACTTTAAAGTGTTTAGTCTTGCCATGAAAGACTGGATTTCTTGAAATTGCTATGGCTGCCTAGTTGTCCCAAATTCCCTTTTCAAGTTCAGGACTTGCATTCTTTTTGTCTTGTCATTTCCTTCATATTCATTTTTCAACAAATCCCAAGCATGTTTTGCAATTTTACAGGTCATGATTTTTGTAAAAACTTCATCTGTTAGTGTCGAGTGAATGCAGGTCTTGAATTGGCCTTATTCATCTTCTTCTTTTCCTCCATGTACTCTCTCATTTGGGCAATTGTTGGATCTTCAGGATCGGAAGTGCTGGAACTTCATCAGTTCCCATCATTTCCAATAGGTCATGTGCTTCTAACTAAGTTTCCATTTTCACAGACCATGCATGGTAATTTTCTCCTGTGAAAATGGTGGGTTTAGACAAGAAACTATCTCCTGCCATTGAAGGATAAAGTTTTCAGCTCTTATATGATAAGAGTTCCTCAATGATTCACTCACACAGGTCCCTTAAGAAAAAGGGATCTGATACCACTTTGTTGGCTAAAAGATAGTAAAACACTTATTCCACTTCTATCTCTGCTAATTTATACACAATTAACATAGAAAATAACTCAACAAATATCTCTAGAATATCTCTAACAACAATAGAATTAAAAAAAGATAATGAAAGACTAATTCTAAACAAAACTAACTTGCAGTAAATATAGCATTTTCTATCAATTTCTTTCTCAACCGCTTCAGCATGGTTCAAAAATTTGTTAAATGCTATCACAATATGACTTTTCAATCTTCAAAAATGACTCAATCTTGATTATTGTCTTAAGTATTTTCAAATCTTGTTTGATAAAGCAAGAATCCTTCATAATTCTTGAAAGAGCATCTTTGTCAATCCACCTACTCGACTATAAGTCAACAAGAATGAAAAACATATAAAATCACTTCAAGCGTGTATGAGATACACTTTCCTACATATTGTTAATCATTTTATATAAGCAATCTAGATAAAGGTTGTTGAAAAATTAATAGGGTTGCAAAGAGATAATTCAACAAGGGGAAAAAATGTTATGAAAAATCTCAAAATTCTCTCGAGCTAATACTGTTAGATAACAACTCTCAAAATAAGCAATAATGTTGAGTAAATGGAGATTATGAGTGGTTATAGTTAATTTGCAAAATTGGATTGATAAGCACCAAGAATAGCACTTAAAAAGGGTCTTAATTGGATTAATAGTGCAACGTTTTGTCATCCGATCACAACAATTGCATGCGTTTTAGCTCAGATGTGATCAAAATCTTCTAACATCATTCCTAGGAAGAGTTTTGAGATATTTTACAGGTTGGAGAGGGATATGAGGCTAAAATAGAGCAAAAGACAAAATAAGCCACAATGCAGTATCGTCCCACGCAGCCTCACACGCGTGTGGCTGGGCGTGGAATCTTTCCAGTAGCCTTCCACGCCCACCACCACACGTGGTGGCATGCGTGGTCGGGCCAAGGGCCGTTTTGGGAAATTTGTTCCCTTTTGTCACCCATATAAATCCCTCTTGCCCTAAACCAAGAGAACAATATGAAAAATCATAGAATAGAGTAGAATAGATCTAGAGGGTTTTCTCCCCTCTTGGGGAAAAATTCCTTTTTCTTCTAGCTTACATTAGATCCAAGGGCAAGGATGAAGATTGGGATTTCAAGAACAAGGTTGTAAAGATCCCCTTTCTAAGGGTGGTAACTATTCTCTCCATTTCCTAATTTAATACTTGTTTCTTTGAGATTTCCTTTCTTTTTCTTGTTTCTTTAGCATGATAGAGTAGATTAGATAGGGGATTGGTAGCCCCAAGGTTAATCTATGTGGATGTTTAATATTATTGCTATTTGAATTGTGAGTTGCTTGGTTGTTGGATGATGAACTTGTGTGGATGATGTTCTTCAAGCTTTGTGCCTTTTGTGGGCACATTAGGTAGCAAACCCAAAGAAAGTGAGTGTGTGCGCGATAGCGGCCACTCACGAGTCTAACTCACCCACATCTCTGCTATTAGTTCGAAAGGACGAGATCCGAGAGGAGTGATAGACAAAGTGTTCGATGAAATGCCCCAACCGAATGAGGATGTGGGAGTCCACAGTGTGACGCCACTTGGTGAAGTGCCACGAACTCCCTAGTCTATTCCACATCTCGTGCTCGCAACCGTATCCAAAGATAGACCACATAGAGAAGCCTAAAGCCCCAATCTCCACTTTACTTTTCCTTTATTTTTATCAAAACCACTACCAACCTTTCAAACCTCCCTACAAATGACATCCAACCTTAGCAAATCTCGTAACTCTTTTCCTTCAACCTCTTAGATGCCAACACACTAGTTCGGTTCCCATTCGCCATCCTTGAGAGACACAACACTCGAGAAGTCTTAACTCTTCGTTTTAACACCTTCCATTCAACCTTCACCCTCACCACCATACAAACATCCTTCAAAATGGCGCCGTTGCCGGGGATGGCAAACAGTTTTGAATTGTGTTGACATCTTCGAAGTAGAATTTTAAGAGTTATTGAATTGCTTTCTTTTTGTTTGTTTTATTTTCTTGTTTTTGTTACTTGATTAGAGAAGTGAGCTTATTTATCTTGAACATATCTTGTGCTCACTTGCAACTACTTTTAGTTGCTTTATATTTGTTGTTTGTTAAGCTTGCGCAGGAAATTTTCTACAATCAATCCATCAAAGCTTACAATGAGTGCTTATCCGTATCCCCATGGTTACCCATACCATGGAAGACCATACACAACAAACATTCCACCTCAAACCTATGAACAACAACCACAGTACTATCCTAATCCTTATTGGTATCCACCATCACAATATACATAACCACCTTACCCGAACACTTTTACTTATCCTAACTACGAACCATATTCTTATGCTACATCCTCTATGCTTAATTATGAGAGAATTGAGAAACCTACATACCAACATGGAGAGGAATCCCTTAGTTCAATAGCGGAGAATATTAATAACCGACTTATCCAAGTCATGAAGAAGATTGATCCAAGTTGTGAACTGGCATTAAAGACCACAATTCCTTCAACCGTTAAATCTCCAATTCAGTATAACCCTCCATCAAACCATCAACCTGATAGACATTGGTATTCTCATTCTCACACCAATCCTAGCTATTCACCCCCACCACAACAAAGTGATAGATATTTCAATGAAACACCACCTTTTATTCAAAATTTCAACCAACCTATACCATCTTATGAGTACCTTCTACCAGCCAATGATGAAATCCAAATATTGAAGGATAAAGTAGAAATATTCATACAAATGGCCAAGGAAGATACCATCAATCTAAGAAATGAGATTAGAAGCGAAATGAAGAAAAATCTTGTCGCTCTCCGTGAGGAAGGACTTCCACTGGATGAAATTGAGACCAAAATGCTATCGATGTCAGAGGAGCTTATGAAGAGACTGCTACCAATGGTTGACAATCCCAACACAAATGACCACCCGACAATGGAAACCAACCGACAAGAGAATGACAAGATGAAAGAAATGATTGATGATGAAGAGGTGAGTGTCCAAGAATGCATAGAACTTGAGATCCCAATACTCTAAGAAGTTTCGACACTTGAGTTGAACACTCAACAATGGGGAGAGATTGAGAGTGAAGACGAGGATAATATCGAAATAGTGTGGAAAGACGAAAACCCCGCACAAGGTAAAACTCTCACTCCAACTCTAATTAAAAGTTCTTATGATGTTTGTGAGGATGACTCCTTTACAATTTATAATGATAATTTTGATAAATGTGCCAAAGTTTCTTCTTGCTCATGGGAGTGTGATTCCTTGCAACTGTGTGATGATACTTTGGGGAGTGAGGATGATGTTGAATCTTTTTATTCTTGTGAAAGTGGGTTCTGCGAGTCTGATGAATCGGGAGAAGGTGTAGGCACTTCACAAGAAATAGATAGTAGTGAGTGTTTTCACTAGGATGCTTTTAAGGACAACTTTTTAAGGGAAGGAATTTATAACGAGAAGGGAGAAGAGAGGCTTACTATCCTTAAACAGCTTAGGGTAGTACCCCATGCTTATTTGTCTATAGAATGTGTTTTCCCCTTCTTTGCTTTTGAATTCAAGGATGTTACCCACCTTGGGACATTCCTTGAAGCTAAAGTTCATGGGACGCTTGGTCGGGTCCCAAAATCTGTATGCCTTGAAGGTAGGCCACACTACGTCTAGCCAGGAGACGTAAAACCATGGCGCACTTGGGAGGCAGTCCCAATGTTATCTTACCTTTTCTTTAAGCTTTCTTGTTATCTATAGTATGCTTTTCTTTATCGTTATTTCAATAATGTTTCTATAACCTCGGTTAAGCTAACAAGTACAGATCATAAGCCCGAGAGTTACAAATTGCCCGCAATCGATCGACAAACATCATCATTAGCAAAGGGAAGAAGGGAAACCAAGGTAAATTTTGCACAAAAAGCCTTCCACGCCTACCACCACTCGTGTAGGCAGGCGTGGAAAAATTCCAGTAAGCTGCCACGCCACTCACACGCGTGTGAGTAGGCGTGGGAAGAAACCAGTAAGCTCCCACGCCCACCACCACGCGTGGTGACGTGCGTGGACGGGCACCAGACTTTTCGCGGACTTTTCGCGCGAAGTGGTTTAAAACCCTTTCCTTGCTTCATTTCTTCACCACCACGAGCAAAAACTCCCTCAAGCTGAAAATATACATCTTCTAAGCATTTCCTTCCACGTTTCTCAACTTTCCTTAAGGATCCTAAGTCATTTCCAAGGTAAGGACACATTCTCTTTTGCTATTTACTTGTTTAATGAAGAACTTGTTCTCTTTGAAGCATATCTCCATGGGTTTTTCTTGTTTGAGATTTTTCTTGAGATATATTGTTATGGGATGACTTAGTAGACTTGTAATAGGCCTACATTGCTTCTATGCACTAGAAATTTCATGTTTTACTATCTCTTGGTGACTAGATCTTGAAATTGCTTGATTTGGGTATTCTCTTGTCATGATGAGATCCTTGATGATATAGTAAGCATGGTAGGGCAAAGTTTGCAACTTTCCTACTCTCTAGGCACTACATTGTTATATTTCACTTTCATGTTTCTTCCATTTTTCAACCTTGAGCTAGTCTTGAGGAAGAAGATGAAGTTGACCATATGTTGACCTTTTGACTATGAAATGAGTATGGAATAGAATGAGCTAGTCCTTGCATGTATATGATAGAATTGTTGATAAATATCAAAATGATGATTGCATGCAATGAGTTCTTATGATCTTTTCTTTAAAATGTGCAATGTTGTTCATATTCAATGTTTAAATTGGAAAATGTTTTTCCTTGTGTGTTGCTTTGATTGCCCATGTTATAGGAAAAATGTCTTCTCCACATGACCTTGCACAACAAATCGCTCAAAGGCTCCAAAGAGGGAAAGCTCCAGTAGAAGAAAACAGTGCGAGGAATGCAAAGACTCGCTATATTGAAGTACCCACGGGAAATCAAATCTTATTGATGACACCAACCATGCTGAGTCGGTATAGACAACTGTTGAATTTCCCGATTGTGCAATAGAAATATGTCGACTTGACAGTGCTGGAGGATTTTGAATGTAAGTACGGACTGGAGAGGTTAATCGCCGAGCTTTATTGGAAGAACTTGTTGAGCTGGAGGCAGGATACTTTTATTCCCCTAGTCCACAAGTTTATTGCAAGCTTAAATGTTGAAGGAGTGGCTGGAGATCTCTACAGCCCGACCATTAAGTTTCGGCTCTTCAACCAGGATTATCACATATCGGCCAATCGCTTGGGTGCTCTCCTAGGATTCTACGAGGAGGATAACCAGTCAAAGCACTGGTATCGAAGATTAAGGCATGACTTTGAAGATAGGGACATTCCGAGGAAGTATTGGTCGATGATCGCGAGGCTGGGAGTTGAATGGGTTGGGTCAAGGGTAAGAGTTTCTCAAATCGTAAGAGGGGACTTACGAGTCTTATGGAAGGTCATTGCTCATTCATGAGAAGGCAGGCCGGAGACCTATGATCGAGTCTCAAAGGCGGAGCTGTTCATGCTATGGAGTATGGACACAGGGCACTCGGTGAATATGAGCTCAATTTGCAAGAACTTGCTTGTTGCACAATAGCAAGAGTTGGCTAGGGCAATCTTTGTAGGCCCGTTGGTGACGAGACTGTGTGTCACTTTAGGTCATCAAATGAAGATTCATTGGTTTGAACACAGGCTTCAAGGAACACAAATTGTTCCTTTATCTCCCGAAGACGTCGCGAAGCTTAACTTAAGACATTTGGTGCGAACGAGGGAAGATGATGAGATGGCGGAAGATCATGCTGACACGCCAATGACATCTCCAGGGTTCACGCCCTCGCCGATGTCATTCCTTTCCCCATCCTCAAATGAGCTGTACTCGCCTGTGGACTCTTCGATGTATTCTCCACCACCCCGGGAGCCTGGACCGTCCATGCCTACACCACAAGCCGAGGAGCAAACTTCCAACCCTGCAAGCTTCAACATCCCAAGCTAGTTTACCCCAGTCACTGATTGGAGATCCCTCCAAAACTTTCATTATCAATTGCACCTGGAGCAGATGCAGAAACTGGACGAAATTGCAAGGGAGATTAAGGAGATCAAGAGAGCGTGAAGAGAAGAAGGCATTGGAGAAAAGAAAAGAAAAATTGATGATGTTGATTTGTGACTTGATAACTCAAAACAATGATTGTGGACAATCTTTTTTACTTTCGCTTCTATTTATATTTTTAGCTATATTTATGTTTATGTTTTATCGTGCACGTTTCATCTAGCCAAAGACGTTAAACGTGGCGCTTATGGGAGGCAACCCACAAATAAGGAGAAGAAGAGACCACTCCACCACTACCAAAGAAAAACCAATCTTGAAAGGTATAATTTCAATTCTTCATTTATTTCTTTACCTTTACTCTGACCAAATTTTGAAGGGCAAGCATAGATTACACAAATTTTTGATAGGGATGCACATTGTAAGTATTTCTTTTATCCCTGATTCAATGCACTGTTTGATTTGATTGCTTTATTTTCTTGAATCACAAATGAAGAGTTGCATAATATTGTTGTGTCGGATGTAACCTGTTTATTAGAATTATTTTAGCCCAGTTCACACTTTTAAGTGTGGAAAAGGGGCGTGAGTAGAACCCTTGTACATATATCCTTTTTCTTTTGTTCCTTATGGAAACATCGAGGACGATGTTTACTTTTAAGTGTGGAAAGGGTATATGCTTCTCGAAACAGTTGATTGACTAAGTGATAAGGTATAGGACCTAGAGGGCGTGTCATTGCCAATACTATCTAGGAGGACTCCTAACCTTGTGCCAAAAATTGAATGTTCTAAATATGCTTTGGAAGTTTCACTTTGCACCAATTTGCACCGTCTTCGAAAAAGCATGGAGATGCATGTGAAGTCGGTTACCTTGAAAAGATCCTAAAAGATGAGAAAATAGAGAGGAGGTGAGCCACTTCGCTAGGATTCAGGCACCCATTGCACTGTCTTCGAAAAAACATGAAGCTCCATGTGAACTCGGGTCGCCTGATGACGTTATCCTAGGAAGTGAGAAAATAGAGTGATCACCCAAGCCATGGCGATGAGCGGTCCATGTCCCTTCCCTCACTTATATTAATGTAAAGGGGCTTTGGCGTTAGGTTGGAAATTGGCTAAGGGGTGAACATCGTTCCCACTAGTCGGATCGGCTGGAGACCCCTAGAAAATACAAGGTGAAACCCTATTGTCATTTGCATGCTTGAAGGTGTGAACAAAACTTTTATGTTATATCCATCTCTTGAGACTTTAACTTTCTTAGCATATTTCTTACATTTGGTTGGCATGAGTTTAGCGGTCTTGGTAGATAGTGTAGGGAATTTCACCCACTCAACTCCGAACACCTACACATCACTTGATCGATTAACCATCAAAGAAAGAACTATTCTTGGTGCTTACATGATTAGGGTTTAGAAAAGTATGCTTGCTTGAATACAAGCAAGGTTTAAGTGTGGAAACTTTGATAAGAACCAAGAATAGCATTTAAAAAGGGTGTTAATTGGATTAATAGTGCAACGTTTTGACATCCGATTATAACAATTGCATGCATTTTAGCTCAGATGTGATCAAAATCTTCTAACATCATTCCTAGGAAGAGTTTTGAGGTATTTCACAGGTTGGAGAGGGATTTGAGGCAAAAAATAGAGAAAAAAAGACAAAAGAAGCCACACTCCAGTGTCGTCCCACGCAGCCTCACACGCGTGTGGCTGGGCGTGGAATCTTTCCAGTAGCTTCCCACGCCCACCACCACGCGTGGTGGCATGCGTGGTCGGTCCAAGGGCCATTTTGGGAAAATTATCCCCTTTTGTCACCCATATAAATCCCCCTTGCCCTAAACCAAAAGGAGAGGAGGAACAATCTGAAAAATCATAGAATAGGGTAGAATAGATCTAGAGGGTTTTCTCCCCTCTTAGGGGAAAATTCCTTTCTCTTATAGTATAGATTAGATCCAAGGGCAAGATTGAAAATAGGGATTTCAAGATCAAGATTGTAAAGATCCCGTTTCTAAGGGTGGTAACTATTCTCTCCAATTTCTAATTCAATACTTGTTTCTTTGAGATTTCCTTTCTTTTTCTTGTTTCTTTAGTATGATAGAGTAGATTAGATAGGGGATTGGTGGCCCCAAGGTTAATCTATGTGGATGTTTAATATTATTGCTATTTGATTTGTGAGTTACTTTGTTGTTGGATGAGGAACTTGTGTGGATGATGTTGTTCAAGCTTTGTGCCTTTTGTGGCCACATTAGGTAGCAAACCCAAAGGAATTGAGTGTGTGCGCGATAGCGGCCACTCACGAGTCTAACTCACCCACATCTCCGCTTTTAGTCCGAAAGGACAAGATCCGAGAGTAGTGGTAGACAAAGTGTTCGATGAAATGCCCCAACTGAATGAGGATGTGGGAGTCCAAAGTGTGACGCCACTTGGTGAAGTGCCACGAACTCCCTAGTCTATTTCACATCTCGTGCTCGCAACCGTATCCAAAGATAGACCACATAGAGAAGCCTAAAGCCCCAATCTCCACTTTACTTTTCCTTTATTTTTATCAAAACCACTACCAACCTTTCAAACCTCCCTACAAATGACATCCAACCTTAGCAAATCCCGTAACTCTTTTCCTTCAATCTCTTAGATGCCAACACACTAGTTCGGTTCTCATTCGCCATGCTTGAGAGACACGACACTTGGGAAGTCTTGACTTTTCGTTTTAACACCTTCCATTCCACCTTCAACTCACCACCATACAAACATCCTTCATGGATATTCTGATATCTCATTCCTTATAAGACTTTATGGGAAGATTTTGATGCCCCATTGCAAGATATTCAGGGGAAATTTGAGGGGAAAAACACATGATTTGAGTATTCATTATTATATTTGAGTATTGCAAAACGCCACTGTTTACATGCGCATTGGAATCGAATGATAGACTTCATCAGCAACTGCAAAAGTATAATTCGAATAATCTCATTAGGTATGTTTGACGATGGAGCCGAAGCTTCCATGTCGTGCGAATAAGTATTATATATTGGATATTGGAAATGAAGTAGGGTATGTGAAGACCCTTTTTATAGGGCCACTGACTAAAATTTCTTCACATATTTTAAGTAAATTCCTACCACACATTGAAAATTATATTTTCGAATGATTCATCAGTCAGTTTTGGACAAAAAAATTAGAATTGTTAATAAATGAAATAAATACTTATAATATCCAAAAGTTATTACTTTGTCATCGATTATAACACTGAATTATATAGGCTATGCATTAGATTTACATGAGTAGTTCAGTTGGGTGATAAATTGTGACAATAATATAGGATCGAATCCACTAAATGTGATAGCTTATTTTGAGCAAAAACATAGGTTTGGATGTTGGAATTTTTAGTTTAAAATGGCATTGAAAGATGTTATTTTGGGTACAAATATATGTGAGGTCCGGCGTAAAAGCAGCAGCTCCGGTCTCCCCTCCCTGTTTCCGGCTGGCATGCGTGGCAATATACTCCAGCAGCAAAGAAGAACATCGGTGAAAGCTACAATGGCGAGCTCCAACGGCGGCAACCCCCACCTCCTTTCTTCTTCGGCTAGGCAGCAGCAATGATGGTCGTCGGCGGTCTCAAGTAGCTCCTTCCTCCCGTCTTAATGAGCTTCGAACAGAGCAGCAATGGCGGTGGTAGCGGTGTTGTGCGACGACGGCAACGGAGCTTGGCGATGGCATTTTCCCCTTCCAGCGATGAAGTCCCTCGTTCCCGGAGTCGGATGGCAAGAGCGGAGCAGCTTCACGACCTCGGACCTCCGCCCTTCTCTTCTTCTTCACAGTAGTGGGCCTCGCTGGGCAGAGTACCAGCCTCCTCTTCCCCTGTTTCCGGCGAGCAGCGGCGGCTCCTCCCTTCCTCTCCTCGGCAGTACATGGCGCGTGGCGGTGGTGTGATTGGGTCGGCGATCGATGCCGGCGTAAACTACTGGTAGAGATGGATTAATGGCTTCATGACTGTTTAAAGAGGTACCTTATTATATTATTTGGCATTAGTGATGATTAAGGCTAGGTTAGTTAATTATGGGGTAGCCATTAGTTAATCATGGGATTAGGGTGGTAATCATTGTTAGCCATGATTAGCGTCGTTGTTCATGATCTAGCTTAAGTATGGATTATGGTTAATTACTAGGCTTACTGATTAATTAGGGTAAGTAGGAGGTTGATCACAGTAATAATATTATGAGTATTGCCTAATAATGATTAGGACCATGATTGGATTAGTGAGTCCATTATAGTTTAATCATTATTAATTCTTAATGTCATTATAGCCTAATGAGTAGTTAGTCCTTGATTTTGGATAATGATCTAAAGGTAACCGTATAATTGATCAATATGCTTATGATTAAAATGGTTCAGGGACTAATTATGACTTTCGGGTAATAATTATGAGGGGTTAAATAGGAACCTTGATGTTATTATTACTGTACTAGTCATAGTGATGGTATTAGACTTAATCAATTCTCAGGTTCGTAGTTGTGGACTTGCTTTTGAGTCAAGCTTAGGATTGGTGATTGCTTTGAATTGTTAAAGCTTCAATAGGTAATCTTCCATGTTACACTGAAACCTACTTTCACTCATGAATCTATGAATATTATTTGGTGTTTTGAATCCTTTGGAATTTCTTGGTGTGTTAGCCTTTATTTTGTTGGATTGTGAACTTATCTTGTGGATTATTGGACTTGTGTTCATTACCCTTTCATTGTGATGATGAGTATGAGTATTTATTGTTATGGATTCCATGTATTCCTTGGCTTCTAAGATGTGAAATATGTGCAATCTGAACATATTTCGTTTTCTAGAATGGTTTATTGATCATCGCTTTGTGTCTAGTTGGATTCTGTGTAATCTGGGTGGGGAGTTGTTCTTGTGGAAGTGAGTGGCGGTATACTGTTTCCCGCCAATCCCTTCCTCATGAACATAGCGGTATAGTGCGGCGGTGAGGTGTGATCCGTGGATCTCCTCCGCGGCCTTCTTGCGGACCAGTCCAGCGGACTGTGGTGTTCCGCCGAGTTGTTCCTTCAATTCATTTCTGGTTCTATTCCAATAGCTATTTTATTGTTCTGTTGACTCTGTTGATTCATCTTTGATTCTGTAATGTGTCTTGAACCTATTGTTGAGTATTCCACCTTGGTTGATGAGTATTTATTCATGACCCTTAGTCATTTATCTTGACTTGTTGAGTTAGTATTATTGGTTGATTCCTTGGTTATTATCCTGAGTATGTACTGTGTTCATATCCTAAGTTGAGCACTGTTGGTGGAGTAATTCTCTTGGGAATGAATCTGAATTTGGTATGTGGAGACCTTGAGTCCTTATGAGTATCTCTTGGCTTGTTGAGTCTTTAATAACCTTGGGAAGTGGTTGGTCTTGGCTTGTTGAGTCTTTAATAACCTTGGGAAGTGGTTGGTAGAATTATGGTTTTACTTCTGATTTGGATCGGTTAAATGTGGATTTAGGTTCTTCGTAGTGAAACGAAGAAATCGATATATTGTACGCTCAAAACAGTTAATGATGAGTGAATGAGAAATTGTTTCTCATAGATCATTTGAGTTGGATAAACAAAAAAAAAAAAAAGTGGTGGGAATCAAAAGGAAACTCATGAATCAAATGACACATCTCATGATTATTTCTACTAACTCTTCGATCAAGGCAGCAAGCTTGACTTCAAAAAAATAATTTTTCAAAAGAGATAGTATTCAAGTTCAAAATATTACTAATAAAAGTAAACTTCAAATAAAAATGTTATTCGATATTAAACCTTTCCATAATAAACCTCAACACAACATCATTCTCGAGAGGTTTGGGCGGATCATCATCTCTCCAAATAAATTCGAGTGGCGAAACACAACTTTGATCATAGGGTTCACTCATTTTACGTATGGAAGGGGTTTATGGCTGTGTTTGACAGAGATTATTTAGGAGCTTATAGCTTATTTTAAGCTACTAATAAGCTATAAGCTTTGTTTGGTAATGCTCTCAAAATAAGCTAGTAGCTTAAAATAAGAGCTTATTTTGAAACGCTACTTCAGGTAGCTTTTAAAAAATAAGCTAGTAGCTTCTTAACTTTTTTCCATCTTTATCCTTATTATTTTAAATAAATGACATCATTTATCCATCCCAATTAAAACTCTTTTGGCACTTTTTCTTCAATATATTTCGTTGTAATTTTAATTTGATATTTGTGTTTGAACAATAATTTTTGTATGAACTAATTTTATGAATTATAAACATTTTGTTTTACTTTATATATTTTTAAATATATGTTCTTACTTTATATTTAAATAAATTATATTGATTTCATTATTTTATATTTTAATATGTAAACAAACCTATTTAAATTTAAAATTATTTCACTTTCATGTAAATGTACTTTTTAGTCTTTTTACATTTATCAACTTATCAAAAAGCTAATTTTACCAAACACTTTTAAACATAACAGCTCTTCATATTTCAGCTTCGAGCTTATAGCTTTTCAGGTTTAAGCTACTTTTCAGCTTCTAGCTACCATTTCAGCTAGGTTTGCCAAACATAGCCTATATTGTAAGTGGTTAATTAACTAGAGTTACATGTGTCTCGGCACGGGAGAAGATCCCTAAAATCATATATAAAGCCAATAAAAGATATTTTTAGTTTTAAAAAAATATAACTATATATCTTTAAAATATGCTATTGGGTGGTACATGGTAGGCAGGGATACAAGATTGAGCCCGACACTACGCAATGATCTTCTCACTTAATATGTTGTGGGCTATTTACTTTTTCACCATCCAACCTGTTAGGTTATTGTGAGCCTGCCCGCATGTGCAGTTCAACTGGTCACATTGGTGGAGTTTGGGAGAAGGTTATTGTGAGCCTTAAGATGAGGAAATTTCACCTTAATTTTGTGGTCAAGGTTTACATCATAGTTAAGGTATATATGCTTTAAACAAGCAATGACGATTATTATTATTATTATCTTTTACTTCACAATCTTTACTCCTTAGACAATAATATAATATATTTATCACTTAGCAATTTCAGGGTTTCAAATTCCTCCCAACAAAAGGACTGGACAATTTAAATTGATTTAGTTTGACTCTAGGTAAGTTTACCTACTCAAAAGTAAATAAATACAGTTAGTGCAGGGTTCAATCCCTAAAATTGACACACATTATCTTATGATTATTTCTACTAAATTTTCGTGGCAGGCTTCAATAAAATAATTTTTCAAAAGACATAATAATGTTGAAGCTCAAAGTATTATTAATAAAAAATAAACATAATTAAAATAAAATTTTCTCTCCAAATAAAGTCATGTGACGAAACAATACTCTGAACATAGGAACATATACTAACAAGGCCCCCAGAAAATCCTGATTCTCTGAAGAAAAGGTTGAGTGTGTTATTCTTTAAATCATAAACTAATATTTCCGAATAAAAGTACGAGTTGATGCATATGAGCACTTTGGTATTGCATTTGGAAGAGTATAATGTGATGTTTCTATAATCACATATGAAATCTTCACATTTGAACTTGGTGGCAGAGATGTCAAACTCAGTGACCCATGATTTCTCTACTCCATATTCCTTTATAACCAACACTTGTATCAATCCTCTAACTTCTTTTTCGAGAGCCACGCAGAGAGACTCGTCAATGATTCCCATTCCAATAATTACACTACTTTCTCCTCCGGGGATGGGCAGCTCTTTGAACTCATCGCTCTTTGGGTCAAAATAAACGGTCTTGTTCAATCCCGTTCCATATCTATTTAATTATATGATGATACTATTATAAGAGGCTCTTTGAACTCATCGCTCTCCCATTAGTATGTTTGACAATGAAGCTGAAGCTTCAATGTCATGAGAATAAGAGGCTGAACAGGACGAGGCGTATTGGAAGTAGGGTTTTTGAGACCCCTTTTATATGGCCAGGCCACGGAATAAAATTTCCCACAACTCCTAAAAATTACATAAAATTGGTGGCTTAATTTTTTAAAATTAATCATAGCATTATATTTTATGCCAGGCTATCAAAGTATATTTTTGATTCTTTTTTCTTTTTTAAGTACTATTGACTCTTTTACAATGTAGTATCTGTTCATAACTAATTTCTCAACCTACTGAAGCACAAAGAGTCAACATCGCTCCCACGGAAGCAAATACATAAATAGTATAACTTGTAATAGTATCATATAATTAATTATTCATCATCAATTTGTGCTGTGTGTATTTAGTTTTTATTCTTACGGATGGGTATTTTTGATACAAAGATAAACAATACTTACTTAAAAATGACGCTATTATATTTTTAGATTGATTTTCTTGGATAGAAATCTAGACAATGCTAAGCAAGTTCTTACTGCACATTAAAAATGATATTCATGGATGATTCAGTCTATTTTGAAAGGAGAAGAGAATATTTGTTAGAGTTTATAGTCTTCGTGATGTGAGAATTCACATTGTTTTTTTAGAATTCACATTGTTAATAATTGAAATAAATACTTACGGTATTCAAAGTTTATTAATTTTTCATCAATTATAACTAATGCTAGAAACTTGTATATATGAATTTTTTGACCCAAAATAATTTTATCAATAAGAATAAGAACTAATAATTACACAACAACCGGTATGTTTGAGAATGGAGTTGAAACTTCCATGTCATACGATATGATAGATCGAATAAGAAGCTGAAGGCGTATTGGAAGTAAATACACTTATGCCTAAATATTAAATACACACTTTTGTATTAATCTATAATATCTGATTGCTCAACATTGAACTTTCCTCCAATGAAAGGCCATTTGTACTAGAAAATTAGGAAATATTGGAAAATCAGCATACTATTTAGCTTCTTTAGGAATAAACTTACGGGACTTATGTAAAGCTCCAAATAGTTTCAACGGAATGTTCATTTGGACTACAATCCACTGTGCCCTCGGCAAGCAAGACTCTCAACATAGAAACACATTACAAATGTATCTAGAGACCAAGAAATCCTTCAGAACTTCCTTGCAGTTGGTCTTTTTTTACTATCATAAACATATGCATGTACCCAGGCCATTTCCAACACTTAGCATGAATAATAATTCTTGTGCATTTTTTTTTTTTAAGAATAGAATTCTAATGTGAAGGCATAATAGCTAAAAGTATCTCTAAGTTAAGGCATTTGGATAGCAAAAGCACTGATCCATGATTCTTGTCTGCATACTCCTTCATAGTCCATACTTGTATTGTTTTGATGACAATGCATGCCATGCAAAAACAGTCATCTATAACTTCCAAAGCAACACAACTATCAAATTTTCTTTCTAGTGCCTCAGTTTGGGAGTAGGTAAGATTCTGAATTCATTATGCATATATCAAATTATACAATCCTATTGCCCGACCAGAAATTCCAATTACAATTCAAATCATGCACATATCAAAATATACAATCCTATAGCTAGCCTGACAAGAAATGTCACTTACCCGCCAGTGAAATTTATTGCGAACACATACTAACACAGCTTAATTAATTGGGCAAGCAAGCAAGACTCTCAACATAGAAACACATACTAACACAGCTTAATTAAATGGGCAAGCAAGCAAGACTCTCAACATAGAAACACATACTAACGCAGCTTATACGACGACTATGACGAACTGAGTTGTTCTTTGGGAAATCCACCAGCAATCCTACTCTCAGTTCATCTTCTTTCCGATCATAAACATATATTTTCCCCCAGGACCAACCCATAGTACTTAGGAATAATACTTCTTGTGCATTGTTTTTCTGAGAATAGAATGTTAAACTAAAGCTACTCATAAAATTATATGGAAGTTGAGGCATTTGGATAGCAAATGCAGTCATCCATGATTCGTGTATGCCATATTCCTTCATAATCCATATTTGCAGCGTTGTGGTATTGAATTTTTCCTCTTTGTGAACCATGCATGACATGGATAAACAGTCATCTATAACCCCCAACCCGACTATGGAGAAATTTTGTCTGAGTCCGGGAGTGGACAAGATTTTGAATTCATCACGCACAGGATCAAAATATACGATCAAGCTTCCTGAAAAATGCAAATCTTTGATGTCATTTGCCCACCAGTGAAATGTATTGCGAAACTCCACACTGCCTCTAGCATAATTTAAGTTATAAGAGAAGTGCACTAGTCGCCACTCTTTGTGGTGGAGGCTTGCAGAGATAACAAATGGAATGCCAAATAAACGCCGCGGGTCTATTGATAGGACGACCTTGTAATCTCTAGTGCACGAGTCGTAGCATAGCCCTCCAAGGATAACCGGCACCTCCAAATATGGATACTCGAGCACTTTCCTCAAACACCTGGTGGACGGGTTCCAAAAAAAAAAATCTCTCACAGCCATCAGAAGCACAAACCCGTTGCAAGAACACAAAGATCTAACAGGGTATTCGCCGCTTGCACGAATCAATGGATAAGCAGCCTCTCCAAACGGCAATTCGTCGCTTGCACAAATCAATGGATAAGCAGCCTCTCCAAACGGCAATTCATGCATTTGAAGACGAGAATCATGACTTGTGGATCTAACTAAGAATTTGGAATTCCAGTTATAATCCTGGCTTTTGGATCCGAGCGAAAGCAAAATCACTCTTCGTTCTCCACGATACGAGAGCTTGAAATCTGAGTCGTCTATCAACGAACGCCACTGTTTACATACGCATTGGTACCGGATCACAGCCTTCATCGGCAACTGCAAAAGTATATGCAGAATGATTTCATTAGGTATTTTTGACAATGAAGCTGAAGCTTCCATGTCGTGCGAATAAAAAGCTGAAGAGCATTGGAAGTAGGGTTTGTGAGGCTCTTACCTTTTTTATAGGGCAATGGAGTAAAATTTTTACCACAAGATCTAAAATCTGTGGCTTAGTTTTTTTAAAATTAATCAGTCTATTTTATGCCAGATTGCCAGGCAGTCAAATTAATTATAGTTTTAATTCATGCATGTATAATTTGTATCCCTAAATTACAATTCTCTTATAATTCAAAAATTAAAATTGATTGATGCATGGTTAGTTAGGAAAGAAAGTAGAAATTGTAATACTTTGATGAAATGGCATACTTATGAAAAAACGAAACTCGACCCGATTTCACGGAAGAGATGTATCAATGACGACATAATGGAATTTAGCTTGGCAACACTGGGAAAGACCCACATTATGGAATTTAACTTGGCAACACTGGGAAAGATCCACATTATATTATTGTTTCCACGTACTAGATATTTGTGTCAATTTATTTTTCCTTCAACTTATTTATATTTTACTAATTTTTCGATCGGTAATGTTTGTTTGTCGGCTACCCACCCAAAGATTACAAAATCAACAAATATATATATATATATATATATATATATATATATATATATATATATATATATATATATATTGGTGTACCCAGAGTTTCCACTACAATAGTGACTAATATGGGTTTGGAGATTTAAGGTTGCTTACACCTCTTTAGATGTAAGAGTTGGTTTGGAGATTTAAGGCTGCTTCATATGCAATGTCAATGATCAAACCCTTGACATTTAGTTTGCTAGGCGAACCGCTAAACACCAAAAAAGTAAACTCATGTATCAATTGACACACATTTTATGATTATTCCTAGTAAATTTTTAAGGTAGTTTTCACTAGGAAATTCCAGCCTTCATGATAGATGTAGAAAACAAGAAATTCCAATGTAGAAAAATCCCAATGTCAATGACACGCCCAAGCACAAAGCAAACCTGATCTAAATAGAACTGTATAATAATGTAACTAAGAATTAAAATAAACATACATAAATACAAGATGGAATAAATATAGGCATTCGGATTTACCATACCAATGATATACATCCTCTGTTCGTTAGCAAATCAACATACTAATTTGCTTAATTCTTTAGAAATAAAGATGCTGAACTACTACTTCAATATATAATTTGAAGATTGGGACAACTACATACGTCACCGGCCTTTTCAACTCTTTATTTTTAGACTTTCATTATTCTGGGCAAGCTAGGTGCTGGTGCTGGGCTTATCATCATCACCTCTCCAAATCAATCCATTGTGGCCGATCAGGGCAAGCAAAACTCTCAACATAAAAGCACATACTAGCAAAGTATCTACGACAGGGTGGGAATTGAAGTACATCCGATCTCTCTTCAATTTATTTTTCTTCTTATCAATGCATTTGGAGTCAATGGGAGTCAAGGAGAAGCTATGGAGATGGGTGCAACACTTCCAAGGGAGTCTAAGAGTTGTATTTTCAATGGTATTACTCATTTGGGCAAACTAAAAAAAGAGAAGCAAAAAGTCAAGGTGTTGAAATTTCTGCACGTCGACGTCTTAGTAATTGGACGATATCTCAGCCTATAAATATTCAAATTGAGTGATTCGTATGCCATTGGAAAAGCCAACTTTAAGGGCTACAACTTTGCTGAATACCACAAATGCTAATGAAGTTTTTTGAGGGTGAAAAATAGCCTAGAAGTCAAAGCAGTTGCACAAAATTTTGAGAATATGCACTGTAAATCGCATAAAAGCATACGGCCACCCATACGGCCGTATGTGAGGCCGTATGGCACCTGCTCTGCAATTATTTAAGCTCGTTTTGAGCATTTTGAACTCGGTTTTGACCCATGATTGAACCCTAGACACTCACATTTACTCCCTTTCATATTTTTAGGTTAAATTAGGCTTAGATCTATGTTTCTTTTTAACACTTTTGGAGCTTGTAATTTTGGATTTGAAGCTTGGATTTCAAGATTCCACCACTCATTTCAATAGAGAAGCTTTCTTTCCTTTATCTCTTTTCTTTTGCAAGATTTATGTTTATTACTTGTGTTTTTGTGTTCTTTATGCTATTTAATCATGAGTAGTTAGTTTATAGGCTTGAGTTAGGGTTGCATTATGTATTTTGATGCTTAAGTTGTGATTATTGTGAAAACGGGGAAGAACCCCAACCTAGGGTTCATGTGTTTGAGTTGGGTCTTTAATCTATCTTGCAATAGTTGATGCATAGCAATTGTTGTTTGTGTTTGGAAAGTCTTTCATCTCAATGGGAATTCGATGAAAGACTTGAGCCTTCCCAGGCCACTCTCAAACCCAATTTCCCTTCTATGGAAATAGGGGTAGATTGGGACATAAATAGCTTTTGTTCTTTAAGAACTTGGGTTGATACACCACGGGAGTGGGGCAATCCTTGTTCTAATCCTTGTGGAAACTTGGATTTCTTTGTGCTTGCCTCAAGAACCTATGTAAAATGTTCTTCCCCAAACTTAAGTGTTAAAGCATCTAGATGGTAATGCCCCTAACTTGTGTCATATTTCTTTATTTTGTATTTGTCTATTGTTTATATGTGTTTGTTCTACCTTGTTGTCATTTTCTTAGCTTTTTGTTGATTTCCTTGTGCTAGCGCCTAGTTTTAATTTGTGATCGCATATTGTGTGCTATAACCCCCAATCCTCAGCGGAACGATTTCACACGCGTACACTCACCATCACTCATTTTTGCTAAACATCAGTGTCCAACCAGCACTCTACACCTATAGGGCTTTTGGATCGGAGATGCACATTGGAAGCGCTGCTAATTAATTCTGTCCACCTTCCAAGCTTTCATATGTTCATATTTTTGAATAGCAAGACTCTCTAGCACAATAGATTTTATGAGCAACAATTTCACAAAAAGCAATTCACGTATTGATCCATTAAATTAAATGAATCAATCTTGATCATATTAGTTAAGCAGTGTCAGATCTTGATTAAAGATATAACCATGAGGACGATGTATATATCTGGCTATCTGTATCACAATAAGAAATGAAAAACAAATCATGACTGCCAAATATATTAAAAGTAGGTTACAAGTTATTAAAATTTAAATTATATAGCTTGATTACTTGCAGATTTATTGCAATTACATTGGGAACATGATAGAACAATAATGGATTGTTTACTCATGGAGAAAGAAAAGAAATTAGGACACAAATAGAAATCAATCAAGTAGCATAATTTCATATTACAAATAAAGCATAAGTCATGAGTAGGGCATTCCGAAGAACTCAAACCCCGAGACCTTTGCTGATTTCCGACCAATCTCTCTCTGCACCTTTGTAAGCAAGATCTTCACGCGCATCATAGCAACACGTTTGCGCAGCTTTCTCCCAAAACTAATTTCTCAAGAACAAGCTGGTTTTGTTAAAGGAAGATCAATTCAGGATAATATTCTTCTGGCTATGGAACTGATTCAATCAATCAACAAAAGATGTCGCGGTTGTAATGTAGCAATCAAACTTGATATGATGAAAGCTTTTGACCGTGTTGCATGGCCTTTCCTGCGTGCTCTTCTGCTCAAATTTGGTTTCTCTCCTACCTTTGTCAATTTGATTATGAATAATCTCGCTGCCACACGTTTTTCAATTCTCGTCAATGGAGTGAGTAGCGGTTTCTTCCAACCTTCAAGAGGAGTTAAACAAGGTGACCCTCTATCACCATTGCTGTTCATTTTGACATCAGAAGGTCTATCAAGAGCTTTAGTCAGAAAGATCGGAACCAACATTATTCAACCGTACAAGAGTTCCTCTCTGGCTTGTCCGATCATTTCTCATTTGGCCTTCGCAGACGATATCCTAATTTTTGCAAATGGTAGCCGCAAATCCTTACAGAATTTGAAATCCACCCTTCAAGGATATGAACATGCATCAGGGCAGAAAATTAACTTCTCCAAGAGTTTCTTTGTTACTTCTATTTTTGCCCCTGCTACCAGAATTAACACAATCTCTCGCGAGTTGGGTATGCAAAGATCCTCTACCCCTTTCAAATACCTTGGAATAAATTTATTCAAAGGAAGAAATAGATGCAGCTACTATCAATATATTCTTGATGGGATCGACAAGCGTTTGCAAGGCTGGCAAAGAAAGCTTCTTTCTCCTGGCGGCAGAATCACTCTTATAAAACATGTTCTATCATCGATATCGCTCTACTCCTTGGCTTCCATTCAACTCCCTAAAGGAACAATCCATTCTATTGAACAAAGAATGGCCAACTTTTATTGGGGTTCTCACAATGGACGCAACAAACGACACTGGGCTTCCTGGTCCAAACTCTGCTTCCCAGAAACTGAAGGAGGACTGGGATTTAAATCTTTGTCGGCACTACAATCTACCTTTGCTGCAAAATTATGGTTTTTATACAGAAAAGGTGGTTCATTGTGGAGCGATTATATGAGAGCCCTGCACCCAAACCCGAACATACCATCCAGATATTCTGACTCAATCACTTGGCGCCGCATGAAATCAGTTTCCTCTACAGTAGATGACAACACAACTGTTCTTGCAAATGAAATAATCTGGAAACCTTCTTCCTCAGGAGATTTCACCTTTAAGACAGCTTACAATCTTTTTCGACCTACAAGATGCATCACCTTGTCCTCAACACACATCTGGTCAAAAAATATTCCAAAAAAAATTTCAGTGTTCATGTGGAGACTACTTCATCGCCATCTCCCCTTCCCTGATCGTCTTCAAAATTTTGGTTTCCACCAACCATCAGTGTGCCCTTTCTGCTGGAACGAGAGTGCTTCCCTTGAACACTGTATGTGGAGCTGTTCATGCAGTTTGAAAATCTGGAACCACTATGCAGCACTTCTGGATATTAATTTTACACTAGTCTCCTCAGTACGATCTGCTTGCCATGTCTGGTGGTTAGCAGATCCACCGACAAGATCTGAAACAGGCTGGAGCAATGTTACAGCTACATTCCGAGATTTAATGCCCTGTTTCATTCTATGGATCTTATGGAAGAAATATAATACTTTGATTCATGATGGGGGACGTTTCTCCCATGATAGAATTATTCAAGAAGTGAAAAAAGAATGTTTTGATCTCTCCATTGCTCATCCCTTTCAGTCCACTAAATCCTCTGACCGAAGACTTATTGACGTTGGCTTGGTGGTTTTTTTCACTGCACCAAAACCAAAGAGGACTCTCTGGATTAAATGGCATCACCCTCCCTCTGGCAGATTGAAGCTCAACTCCGATGCCGCCTTCTCCTCGGTCTCATGTGGAGGTGGCGCTGTCCTTCGCAACTCTAATGGTGCCATTGTTGCTGCTTTATCCTTTCCCCTTTCAGCTACTTCTGCGCTGGAAGCCGAAGCACTTGCTCTCGACTTCGCCATGAGATGGTGTGATTTGGTTGCACGAAAACCAACTCTCATTGAGATTGATTCATCGGTTCTAGTCCATCTTATCCTTCATAATGATGCTCCGATTCCATGGAAGGTCCGTCAATCTGTTACCAATATCCGTCAATTGCTCTCTTCTTGGTCAGCTTCAGTCGCTCACTCCTATCGAGAAACAAACATGGTTGCAGACTCTTTAGCTAACTTTGGTTGCTCTCTACTAGCTCCCTCTCTTTTTTTCACCCTCAACTCCTTACCACCCTCTGTTCTCACATTTCTCTTGTACGACTGGCGGGGTTTCTTGACCCCGAGAATAATTTTTCAATAAAATTTCTTTCTTGATAAAAAAAAAAAAGAAAAAAAAGTCATGAGTAGGGAATCAGGAGAGGATATTAGCAAGGAATAGGGGAGGATATTATGCTATTTACTTCCTATACAATATAAGATATTATAAATAGGGAGTCTTTCTTAGTGTTGAGGAAGGCAGTAGTAATTAGAATAAAATAAGGGCTAAGTTTAGCTGGGCAAGAACCATTTCTTGCTGGAGGATATTTTACATATCCTTGTTTCCTTTTTCAGTTTAATTTTCCATTGTTCTTTCCTCTACTGCTCTTTTCAGTTTAATTTTCCATTGTTCTTTCCTTTTTCAGTTTAATTTGCGTGTTGACTCATTAGAGAATAGCCAGGAGGAGATGCGTACAGATATGGAGGGAATGCGTACAAAGATGGAGGAGATGCGTTGTGAGATAAAGGGTCGTAGGGACGGTGATGTCACTACAAGAAAAATGCACATAGACAACAGTTTTTGACGAAAGTGTTCTCTTTTGTATAAAAGACAACAATTTTGGACAAAACCGTTGTCTTTGACGCAACACTTTTACCAAAGACAACAGTTTTTACAGAACCGTTGTCTGTAGTGTGTTGTCTTTATGCATTTTGTCAAAAGACAACACCACAAAGACAACGGTTTTTAAAAACCGTTGTCTATGTGCAATTTTTTTAAATAAAAGACAACGGTTTTATGTAACCGTTGTCGTTGGTGTGTTTTCTTTAAGTGCACTTGCATACACAACACTACAAAGATAACGATTTTTAAAACCGTTGTCTTTGCGTGTTTATTCTTTTAAAATAGACAACAGTTTTATTTAACCGTTGTCATTTGTGTGTTGTCTTTAAGCACACTTTAATAGGCAACACTTCAAAGACAACAGTTTTTTTTAAACCGTTATCTATGTGCATCCCGTTTTTTAATTAGACAACAATTTTATGTAACCGTTGTCGTTGGTGTGTTGTGTTTAAGTGCACTTGAATACACAACACTACAAAGTGTCTTTGCACGTTTATTTTTTTTTAAAAAAAATACAACGATTTTATTTAGCCGTTGTCGTTTATGTGTTGTCTTTAAGCACACATTAATAGACATCACTTCAAAGACAACGGTTTTAATAAAACCGTTGTCTTTGTGCACCTTTTTTTATTGATAGATGACCAAAAATGATCATGTCACAATCATACTAGGACTAAAAGTGGATGCTATCTTAAAAAAGGACAAAAAGTGGACTGTCGTCTATAACTCTAGGACTAAAAATAGAATTAACTCTAATAGTAGTATTTATATAAATAAAAATCAAAATCAAAATTAAAACAAAAACAAAATGAAAAAAAAAGGAGGAAGGAAGCAATGCGCTGCTTCCTTTTAATTTTACCACTTTTCCCACCGTCCCATCAACTCCAAAGTTTTATTTATTTTTATTAATTTTTTTAATTAAGGACGTTTTGGGAAAAATTATTTTTCCCTAAAACACCATATGCAAACGTTGCTAAATGTAGTGTTTCCAAAAATTTATCAAACAATAAATTTGTCATTTCAACAACACTCAATAGACAATGGTTTTTAACCGTTGTTTTTCTCGTGTTGTGGAACACGAACTGGAGTTCCTCTCTACTGGACATATTCCTAGGCGCGTGGTTGAAGAAGATGACAATTCCTATAAAAAGAAGACTAGTAATACTGGGTTTGGATGATCTTCTGGGTCTGCTAAGCAAAATTCAGCCAATTCTTTTATATCTACCCATCCTCAACCCTAGTCTTTATCAAACAACTTACCCGTTAGAAAAAAATCAAAGTACTTCATACCATTCCCAAGCTCACTCCTCCGCATCTCCTATTCGGAATGCCAGTCTGAACATATCACAAAAATAGGCTCGCCAATATTCCCACCGCGAGTATATAGACATGAGGGCCAAAGGACTTTGTTTTCTTTGTCAGCTACCATATAGTCCTATGCATGTCTATCCGAATAAGTCTTTACGGACACTTATTGCAACGGAAGATGAGGGAGACGATGCAGGTGAAGAACCAAGACGAGTTTGAATGCATTGACCAACCTACCCTAGGATGACCCTACTTCAATGGATATTTCATATTTTCACTCTAGCCTTAGAGACAAGCTACTTCAGTCGAGGGTGGCAATGATAGAACAACAGTGGATTATTACTCATGGAGAAAGAAAGGAAATCAGGACACAAATATAAATCAATCAAGTAGCATAATTTCATATTACAAATAACCTCATGGGATGGATTGCAGCAGGGAATCAAGGGAGGATATTAGCAGGGAATCAGGGGATATTATGCTATTTATTTCCTATACAATATAAGATATTATAAATAGGGAGTCTTTCTTAGTGTTGAGGCAGCCAGTAGTAATTAGAATAAAATAAGGGCTAAGTTTAGCTGGGCAAGAACCATTTCTTGCTGGAGGATATTTTACATATCCTTGTTTCCTTTTTCAGTTTAGTTCTCCATTGTTCTTTCCACTACTGCTCTTATCTCTAACAAAACGCCACTGCGGAGGATGCTTCAATTGCTTCTACATTTTCATACTTGAAAAGCAACATTATATAAGAGCAGAGCATTAATTGAAAAGAAAAGTAACTAGTGTTCATTTGGATGAAGAGAATGAGAAAGAAGTGATTCTCAGTGACAACAAATTAAAAAGTCACACAAGCAAAGAGTCTTAATTGCTTCCAAACGAAGCCTAAACCATCTTCATTCAATCCTATATCCGTAACCATTATATTAGCAAACAAGCTTTCAGGTTTTGGAGCTCTGACCTTAAAATTACTAATCCTTTCACAGTCATCCAAAACCAGCTTCTCAAGATAGACAGCTATCGCGGAGAGTAAAACTTCTCGAATGTATGCTCTGGGTGAAGTCTCGTCTTGTGAGCGTAGCGGACAAAGGACCTAGCTAGAAAGCTAATAGACAGTTTCACGGCAAGAATGTCAATAGACAGCTTTCATGAGAAATCAAACTTAAAACTTTATTGTTATTCAGCCAAACTAATTTCAAAGTTTTTTTGTGAAAACAAATTATTTATTTATTTTTTGAGAATAGAAGTCATCCAACTGGTTTATACACAAATCATATATATCAGGACCCCAAAATATATATTAACTTGGCGAGTCTCATACAAATTAAAATTAAATTCATTTGAACTAAGTATTCATACTTAAAAGTTAAAACTAAGGCAGTTCAAAGATTTGATATTCATGTATAACACTTGGTTGAAGCAATTCTTTTTAAACACTAGTATTTTCGCCCGTGCGTTGCACGGAATGGATTTGTTATAATATTTTAAAAATATTTGGATCGATATAAAATTATATAAACTATAAAATCGAATATTATATAGCACAATTGATGAAATTGGTTGGACAAATTATGTTTTCTGAGCTTGAATTAGAGCAAATAATTGTCTAATTACCCGTGCGATGCATGGATAAATTTTTTTATTATATAATTAGATAATAATATAAAGATGAAATTATACAAAATTCTAATATTGAACTACATTTATTTCATTATAAGATTAGTGCAAAAGTATCACTCAATTAAATGAATAATATATGACTTGTTTGTCTACAATTATCTTAAAAAGATCGATATGTAATATGACTTATGTAATATTTTATTGGTTAAATAATTAATAAAATATTTAATTAATTGACTACAAAAGTTTGGGCGAGAAAAATGAAATAGGAGGATTTTACTTTTAAATATAGTATAGATCAATAGTAGTATATATATATATATATATATAAGTATTCGAATTATTATTATTCGTGTAAATAATAATTAATACTCCATACATTATTATTTCTTATAAAATTATGCAGAATTTTCAAGGAATTTTCTTTTTTATTACGCATAATTTGTTTCCATTATTCTTACAATTATAATGGTTTAATTATTCTAAGAATTTGGTAAATAAAATTTTGTTACCAATTAAGCTTTATTAAAAAAAAATTACCAATTAATTAATAATATTAGTTTGTGTGGGAAAGCTGAAGAGGAGAATTTTACTTTTATTAATAGTATAGATTGATTGATACGTGAATATAGAAACAATATTACCAATTAATAGATATTAGTTAATTTGCATTTTACATTTTCTTACCAAATAAGCTTTATTAATATATTATTTGACCAATAAAATATTTAATTATTTTACTACAAAATTTTGGGCGAAAAAGTGAAATAGGAGAATTTTACTTTTATATATAGTATAGATTAGTTTAGAATTAGCCACAACAGTGGCTAACTTTGTTAAGGATGCAAGAATTGAATATGATTTTTCATTAAATCTTATAATAATTTTGTTTCTTTTACAGCATGTTTGGTTCACGGAATGGATTTGGAGGAAATATGAATGCTATTCCATAAGGAATAGAATAAGTAAGGAATAGGACATAGTATTCTATTGTTTGGTTCGCTGAAAGAATAGATTTCAGAAATTTTATTCCAATGTTTAGTTGGTTAAAGGAATAGAAATAGAATATATATTTAAAAGACATAAATAACCATATACAAAATTATTATTATTATTATTATTATTATTATTATTATTATTATTATTATTATTATTACTTAAGATTTTTATATAATATTATTCTACAGCAATTACAATATTAATAAAATGATCTATAAATTATGAAATAAAATATTCATATAAATAACAAATAATTTTAAAGAAAATTTAATAATATTTAGAAGAAGAGATTATGAAATCTTCATGAAGTTGGTTTGAGATGTGTGTATCTCCTTATTTCAAGAGTCTTCCTACAACAAATGATCATATTCAATAGTGCTAATATTACTATACAATGTGATGAGATTATCCTATGGAGAATACAAGCTCTATACGCCATTCGAAGCAGCCAAAAGGATGCAAAGTGGTCACTCACTTCTAGTGCAGCAAGAACACTAAGCACGCAATCACTCATGGCATCTTTCCACCGGAAAATTCAAGAAGATCAACACTTTGCTAGAAATAATCAACAAATGTTGTATTATGAATGAACCAAATGAGATTTTAGATTCCTGAACTAATTAAAGTTGTACTTAGATTACATTTCATTTTTATATTTATTTATTTAAATGTATATATTGTGAATTATTTGGAAAGAGTTATTTATTTTTTGGTATAAAATTTAAAAAATTGTATCCAACACTTGATTATTTGTATAATATTTAATTAATCTATATTAAATATTAATCTTATTTTAATCGTTATATTTATTTATTTAAATGTGTATATTGTGAATTATTTGGAAAGAGTTATTTATTTTTTGGTATAAAATTTAAAAAATTATACCCCAACACTTGATTATTTGTATAATATTTAATTAATCTATATTAAATATTAATCTAGTTTTAATCGTCTTGATGAGATGATATTATTTATGTTTAATAATATAAATTAATGTATAAACATTTAACAAAAATATAATAATATATTTTAAGTTTAATTAAGGGTGAAATAGTAAATAAGAAAATTTGTCTATTCCTGAGAACTCAGGAATAGGTTAATACCAAGGGGGGTCTAGTAATAGCTATTGCCCTTGCAAGGGTAATAACTCATTCCCAGGAACAATGTTCCTAGGAATAAAAAGCACTACCGAACAAAGGAATAGGTCTATTCCCGGAAATGCTATGTCATTCCAGGCCTATTCCGCGAACCTAACATGCGGTTAATGTTCTAGGATATAGGATATCAAGGGTTGCGAAACATTCCCCCATGAGTGACTTGAACCCAAGGCTCTACGTCATCTTATTCACACCTATTAGGTATTTATGAGCTCCATATTATAGCATGAGAATCCCAATAAGAATTAATGTTATGAGTGCCGAATCACTAAGAATGTGATTTTAGTATAGCAATTGTCATCTACATTCTATTTAACATACAAATTCTTTTACAACACGTTTGGTTCACAGAATGGATTTGGAGGGAATAGGAATGCTATTCCATAAAGAATAGAATAAGTATGGAATAAAACAGGAATTGTATTATATTGTTTGGTACGCTGAATGAATAGACTTTAAGAATTGCATTCCAATGTTTGGTTGGTTAAAGGAATAGAAATGAAATATATATTTAAAAGACATAAATACCCTTATACAGATTTATTCTTCTTCTTCTTCTTATTATTATTATTATTATTATTATTATTATTATTATTATTATTATTATTATTACATAAGATTTTTATATAATATTATTCTATAGCAATTACAATATCAATAAAATGATCTATAAATTATGAAATAAAATATTCATATAAATAATAAAAAATTTAAAGAACATTTAATAATATTTAGAAGAAGAGATTATGAAGTCTTTAGGAAGTTGGTTTCAGGAAGTTGGTTTGAGATGTGTGTATCTCCTTATTTCAAATAGTCTTCCTGCAATAAATAATCAGATATTCAATATAATAGTCCTAATATTACTATAAAATGTGATGAGATTATCCTAAGGAGAATACAAGCTATATGTGCCATGTGATGAGATTATCCGAAGGAGAATACAAGCTCTATATACCATTCGAAGCACCCAAAAAGATACAAAGTGGCCACTCACTTCTAATGCAGCAAGAACACAAAGAACGCAATCACTCATGGGCATCTTTCCATCGGAAAATGGCTGGAATAACCAACAAATGTTGTATTATGAATGAACCAAATGAGATTTTAGATTCCTGAGCTAAACCTGTACTTAGTTCATTTCATTTTTATATTTATTTATTGAAATGTGTATATTGTGAATTATTTGGAAAAAGTTATTTATTTTTTGGTATAAAATTTAAAAAATTATACCAACACTTGATTATTTGTATAATATTTAATTAATCTATATTAAATATTAATCTTGTTTGTATAATATTTAATTAATCTATATTAAATATTAATCTTGTTTTTATAATATTTAATTAATCTATATTAAATATTAATCTTGTTTTAATAATATTTAATTAATCTATATTAAATATTAATCTTGTTTTAATCATATTTAATTAATCTATATTAAATATTAATCTTGTTTTAATCGTATTTAATTAATCTATATTAAATATTAATCTTGTTTTAATCGTATGGTATTATTTATGTTTAATAATATAAAATATATGTATAAATATTTAACAAAAATATATAAATACATAAAGAAAAATATAAAAGATTATTAAAACGAAATTAACAAAAAATAACAGGTGCAAAACAGGAATATAAATTTTTTTTAAATAGTGTGGAAGAACAATGTTGCGTTATATTTGGCTCAATATTGTTCACTATCAGAAAAAATTTGTCATTTAGAGTGTTGTGAAAATAGTAAATAAGAAAATTTGCCTATTCCTGAGAACTCAGAAATAGGTTAATACCAAGGGGGTTGGTAATAGCTATTACCCTTGCAAGGGTAATAGCTCATTCCTAGGAACATTGTTCATGGGAATAAAAAACATTACCAAACAGAGGAATATGTCTATTCCCGGAAATGTTATGCCATTCCAGGCCTATTTCGTGAACCAAACATGCGGTTAGAGATAGTATCAAGTATTAGAACAATAGAACTACAAAGTATTGCACAAAGTCACAAGTTGCATTATACTCCATAACTCAATTCAATACATTTGAACTAAATATTCATAGTTTTAGTTGAATTACAAAATACTAATACTAACTCAAAATTAAATTGTAAATAATTTAAATTAAAGACTCATAAGAGGGAAGGAGTTGCACTTATTGACCGACCTAGGAAACAAATTAAAATTCCATCCTTGCCTTACAAAAATTTGTCACTTGCTTCTTGCACAACCATTATTATTGATCACATTTCTGTGATCCATGGATGTGCAACCAGGCTATAATTACACTTGCACTCCAAGAATGCAAGTTGTGCTTTCGGAGATATACGAGGGAAACTCAACAACTCTCTTAAAATTTTGAGAGCTATAGTAGCATCAATATTTGCACCTTCTTGGATAATAATTTTCTCTAGTGCAGGGGATTTTGAGAGCAATACTTTCACAAAATGCATTTCATATTTTGATCCACTAAACGACTCAATCTTGATTGTCTTAAATATCTTCCTTGACAAATATGTTATTTTGGAAAATGATATCTCCACATGTATTTTGGAAAAATATTTTATGAAGATTATGAGACAAATGATATATATATATATATATATATATATATATATATATATATATATATATATATATATATATATATATGCGATTTTGGAAAGAATATGATTGTTGAAAACCATAAAACCCAAGCCCATATTTTACGGGGTGAAATGAAACTTACTTAGCTTATGCTAATTTTGGGATATACACGCCTTTGTCTTTATGTTTAAATGATTTTGTGAAAATGTGAGTACACGTCTTATGAAATTATTTGATGAGAATACATATTGTTTGTTCTTGTGATTGTTAGTGAAATTATTAGATTTATAGAGATTATGGTAAGTAATGAGATTATGATGTTGAAGAGACTTGGTGGTGAAATTATTGGCATCTGGATTCTGAAAGGGAAAATATTGGTATGTGAATATTATGAATATGAAGGTTATAGACATAAGATATGACATTGAATAAGTAATTTTGAGTTATGGATGCAAGATATGATATTTTGAAGGACATGGTTATTTATATATTTTGTCCCGAAGAGTGGTGATACTTGGAGGTTTTGAACTATCATTTATGACTATTATTATTATGATTATGATTATGATGATGAGAGTTGAGATCTCTCTATTTGGTTTTGACCACCGGTTCATGGAATCGTCTGGTTGGTTTGGATTTGATTTTGATTTGGTTTTGGCCACCGGTTCGTGGATTCGTCCGGTTGGTTCGGTATTGGTTTGGAAGTTGAAACTTTCCATTTGGATCCATTCCTCCTNGATTATGATGATGAGAGTTGAGATCTCTCTATTTGGTTTTGACCACCGGTTCATGGAATCGTCTGGTTGGTTTGGATTTGATTTTGATTTGGTTTTGGCCACCGGTTCGTGGATTCGTCCGGTTGGTTCGGTATTGGTTTGGAAGTTGAAACTTTCCATTTGGATCCATTCCTCCTTGATATTTTATATAATACCTATTTTTGGGTATATGAAAAGTTTAATCAATTATTTGAAGAATTATCTTTGGTGGTTATTGTGAGAGTTTGGGTACTCTCTATTTGGTGGTTATTTTGAGAGATGGAGATTATCTCTTTGGTATTTATTTTGAGATATTGGAATTATCTCTTTGATAATTATTTTGAGATATTGGAGTTATTCCTTTGGTATTTATTTTGAGAGTTGGAAATCTCTCTATTGGTGAATAAGTTTTGGTTTAAAGGAATTTTGAGTAGTGATGATATTATGATATATATTGAGGAAATTGTTATATGGAAAAGTTAAGATAAAGATATTATTATGATATGTATTGAGAAAATTGTTATATGGAAATATTGATATAAAGATTGTATATGTTGAATCTTGAGAAAATAGTTGTTGAACGATTTTGGATTATGAAATAGGCCATGACCTTATCTCCTGGGAATTTTATAGATATTTTTGGTATGCATTTTTATACATATTTGACTGTGTATGATTTCCTCAAGATATACTTCCAATGGATTAAAGGTGAGTTATATTGTTGAGATTTAAAATGCCATGTTAAGGGGTTGAAATTTATTATGTGGAAATTTATGTGCCCCAAAGTAATATCAAAAGCTATTCGAACCTTGGGAAGCTTAGGGTATGAAATGTTGGAAATAAGAAAGTATTACAGCCTAACCTGATAATTTTGGAGATAAGAATTAAGTGATGATCTACTTTGAATCCATGGATAACAAGAAGGAAGTTTCGGGGACGAAACTATTTTAAGGGGGGAAGACTGTAACCCCCCGTATATTCCGATAAGTTTAGGGTTCGAAAAATATTTCTTTTTAGGCTATAATATTTATGAGATGATCTCTCGGTACTTCAGAAGGATTTTTACAAGTGCGACTAGTTATTAATAAGCTGTGATCTACGTACCGGTCATGAACCGAAAAAAAATTTTAAGGACGTATATACAGTTCGAATTTCCCTAGGAAATGGATTATTAAGCATGATACGATTAAACGTGAACTCCCTACTCAGTTCAATGGAAATTAGACGAACTGTAAGAGTGAAGTTTATTACGAACCTTCGTACCTGTATTTCGCGAGATACCAGAGAATTCCCGATTTTCGTGGTTAATGACGGGATTATTTTTAGAATAATTTTGGTGTTAGAATTTTCCCGAATTAAGTTATAATCCTCCGAACTTTTATCTGATTTACTCCCTAACTGGCAAAGGAGCCTTATTCTACAAGGCACACCATGGGGTTGTGACAAGTGGCATCATTATTTACCACATGGTAATAAATAATTAATTAAATGGGAAGAGTATGGGATAAGTTAAGCCATGTTTACACTCCAAGTCTTCCTCATCTCTCCCACACTCATTTTTCGAAAATGGAGAAGGAAAAAGAGAAGGAAAAAAATATCATCTTCTCTTTGAGATCCAAGAACTCCATAGCTTTTCTTCAATACAAGTGCTTCCATAATAGGTAAAACTTTGGTTTTATTCGGTTAATATGGCTAGAATCCTTCCTAGAACTTAAGTTTAAGCTAAGGGTTCATGAAAATGTTGTTATTATGGTGATTTTGTTTAGGATCTTCGGTGAAAATTTTGGAGGAGAAGGTCACCATCTTTCTACGGTCTTAAAAATCTACTTGGGAGGTAAGGAATCCCTTAAATTGGTTTAGTCACTTGAAGGTGTTCAAATGCTAGTAAATTATGGGACTAGGATTTTTATTTAAACATTACGTGTTAAGTTTATGGATCTACAAGTTAGCTCAAGAAACTACACTTTGGATTTTTGGTAATTTTTATATGCATGTTCATAGTTACTTTATGCATGTATATGTTGTGTTTATGTCCATATAGGCTTATGCTTGTGAAAATGGTGGAAAATCGGGACGTTACAACCCCGTTCTCGCGGCCCGAAGTGGGCAGAATCGGATGGACGCGGCAGTGGACGCGCGTCCACCGCGCGTCCACCGCGGAAGAAGGCTTCGGCGTCATGGCCGAAAGGCCGGACGCAACCACGGACGCGCATCCGCTGCGCGTCCGTGGCGTCCAGATTTCGGCGACAAATGCCGAACCAGCGGACGCGGCTCGGACGCACGCGTCCGCCGTGCGTCCGCTGCTGTGGGCAATCGCGAGTCCGCGCGTCGCGGACTCGTTTTCGACCGAACTTTTCCCCGATGTTTTTGCTCCCGAGTGTTATGGTGTTTGGAAGGCCTACGGGCAACCGAGTCAATTTTTGAAAGCTCAAATATTATTTTTGTAAATTATGTTCATTAACTTGGGGAAAATTTGTGTTTTTAAGAAATAAATGTGACTCTTGTCACTTGGATTTTCATGGTGAAAAATCATTAACAAGTATGTGTATTTTGGAAACACATTTGGATAAGTATGATCGTGTGAGTCATCACACGAATATACTAATTAAACCCAAAGATGTAAGAATGTTTGAAAACCTTAGTTTCTAGATAATGTTGTTGAGACATTGACTTCTTGGGAGGCTTGTGAGCCGGGGCCTGGAAGTTAGTGAAATGTTTGACTTTGTGGGAGGCCTGCGGGAGCCGTGGCCCCAAAGTTATTGAAGTGTTTGACTTTACAGGAGGCCTGCGGGAGCCGTGGCCCGAAAGTTATCGAAATGTTTGACTTCTTGGGAGGCTTGTGAGCCGGGGCCCGGAAGTTAGTGAGATGTTTGACTTTGCGGGAGGCTTGTGAGCCAGGGCCCCAAAGTTATTGAGATGTTTGACTTCGCGGGAGGCTTGTGAGCCGGGGCCCCGAAGTTATTGAGATGTTTGACTTGCGGGAGGCATGAGTGCCGCGGCCCGAGGTTCTTGAAAACATTCTAAGATTACCATACACTTATCCAGGGGGAAACTAAGTAATTTTTACTAACTATGAAAAATCTAGTTACTCCGTAACTAGATCGCAGAATAAAATGTCACGAATTTTTGAACAGTAAAGTGCGTGTTGTCGAACTCCCTATTTTGAGTTAAATGATGGAAATTCTCGGAAATGAAAAGTATTATATGTTGATTTAACTCGTATACTCTGCTATACTTTCTTTTATTGATAATATGGTTACAGGTAGATTTTCAACTTATGGGAAAAGCTACAATTTTCTGAGTATTATGTTGTTTTGAAACCTTTGTTTACTTTCGAGTGACAATGGATTTCCTTACTTAGCCGTCGCGCTAACCACACTTCGATGTGTTTACAGATGTTGTCTAGTATGGGCTCCTGAAGCCCGATGAGCTCTGAATAGGATGGAAGTCGAGGTTGAGGACTACCCTATCCTAGAATAGAGACCCTGGAAGAATTATTTCCATACGTACATACTTGTATGTTGACATGGTTATTTGAGGTTGTAAGTTTAACCTTAGCGTTTGGGTATAGGAGAGATACCTAAGCGTGGCGGTAACACCCAGTTTTCTGCTGGTTAGACGCTTCCGCAATGTATTGTATTATTAGGGATTTTGTAATAAATCCAAGTTGTGAAAATTGGGGTGTTACACCTTGTTTGCAGAGCAGAAATGAAGAAGACAACAGCAACACAGAAAAAAACCAAAGAAGTCGATACAGCAACAGAAATGCCAGAGCAGCCAAAAACAAGGGGTACTAAAGCTGGTGTTAAGCGCAAGGCTCAAAAACAAGACCTCCCAAAGCACCCAAAAACAAAAAAATAAAAAACAACTCCAGAAAAGTCATTGGTTACTGACCTTGAATACCTGCAAACAAGGATGTCACCAAAGCACTTTAGGGAACTCTTATCTTCACTAAACCCTGCACAGCAACAGGCAGTTCAGGACATCGGTTTTGGATCAATGCTAACAATGACCATTTTTTATTGGGACAGTAGGTTAACAAGATACCTAGTCCAGAAGTTTGATCCCTATAAATGCTCATTAGATTTACAGGGTGATCAAATGAGGATTTCTGCTAATGATGTCTATAGCACACTGGAGCTCCCAAATGGACAAGACCCTGTCATAGAAGCTACTTCAGAAACTGAACTAGCAGAGTACGTTAATCTTCTGACTGAATGGAGGCACAGATGGGAAATAACAAAAGGTTCACCACTCACAGGACGCATGCCAGCGAAGATGATTGAAAGAGGAGACAGTGGAGATTGGTTCAAGCGGGATTTTGTTATCCTGTTGGTGTCCAGCATACTCAAAGGGAACCAGAGCAGGAATGCAGCGTACAAGGTCCTGTACTCGCTGGCTGATGTTTCAAAAATTAAAGACTTGAACTGGTGCGAGTACACTTTCAAGTCTTTGATTGACTTTGTTGAATCTTGGAAAAAGAAGCCGAATGCATTCTTCTGTGGCCCTGCACTGTTTCTGATGGTAATAATTTAAACCATATATTTATAATATTTCTCTTATTGTCCTACATACTAGAACAATTAAATTTAACTTGTACTAACTAATATTCTTATTGTTTCAAACACAGTTGACATACCTTGACCGTTTGGAATTCAAAGGGAAAAAGATACAAAGGATAACTTCTGCAATAACATCGTGGACTGAAGAGAAAGTAAAGGAAAGGATAAAGTCAGAGGTATTATCTGGACAATTTGGAAGGGGAAAGGTAATCCCACGATTTGAACGGAAAGAAGAACATGTACATGAGAGGATTGATGAGAATGTCCAAGATGAATTGTCTGATGAGTCTTTAAAGAAGGTCACTTCTGTCTTGAGGAAGATGGCTGACACAGTGGTTGAATTTGCTGAGGTAATGGCTGAGATTGGCAACACCAGGACTGGAGGTGGAATAATCAAGAGAATATTTGAAAATATTGCTGAAATGATCAACGGTGTGTCCTGTTCTCAACCTCCCCAGCAACAAGGTCTGCTAGATGATGATGACATCTTCAATCAACCGAGCTTTCTTGATGCAGTCAGTGCTCTTGAGCAAGCATTCTTACAGACAAGGAAAAATTACCCAGCTCAGCCAACACAGCCTACAACTTCACAATCACAACAACACATTCAAACACCATCTTTTGACCTTGGAGTGCCCTCTCCTCAACCTGCTGCAATGGAACAACCCCAAGATAAGTTTGATTCTAATGAACTACGAAATATCGCAAGAGATCTTGAAGAAGATAGTGAGAATACCATTTCTGATGAACAACAGTTGGACACAACCCCAGCAGACAACACAATGAAAGAATTCTTTGATAGGTATGCTCAATCCTTTTATATATACACTAATTTTAACACATACTATTTACATGATATCAAAATGAAATTATAGTCTAACTTAAAGGATAGTGTAGTGTTCATGAAAAGACAGTGAAGTGTCTATAAAATGTAACTAAACAGCATGTCTAACATATTTATTCTATGTTGACAATTGAACATATAATTGAATAGAAATGATAGTGAGGTCATTATGAAAAGTAACTGCAGTGTATGTTAACTGAAATTGACCAGCATGCCTACTCTATGTTGTATGAGATCTGATAGGAACTATAGTTGTAATAAACAGATAGTGAAGTGTTTGTGAAAAGAAACTGCAGTGTATATAAACTGAAACTGACTAGCATGCCTACTCTATGTTGTATGAGACCTAATAAGAACTATATTTTTAATAAACTGATACTGAAATGTTTGTGAAAAGAAACTGCAGTGTGTATCAACTGAAACTGAACAGCATGCCTACTCTATGTTGTATGAGATCTGATAGGAACTATAGTTGTAATAATCTATGTTGTATGAGATCTGATAGGAACTATAGTTGTAATAAACAGATAGTGAAGTGTTTGTATAGGAACTATAGTTGTAATAAACAGATAGTGAAGTGTTTGTCAAAAGAAACTAGTTGTAATAAACAGATAGTGAAGTGTTTGTCAAAAGAAACTACAGTGTATATAAACTGAAACTGAACAACATGCCTACTCTATGTTGCATGAGATCTGATAGGAAATATAATTGTAATAAACAGATACTGAAGTGTTTGTGAAAAGAAACTGCAGTGTATATAAACTGAAACTTAACAGCATGCCTACTCTATGTTGTATGTGATCTAATAGGAAATATAGTTGTAATAAACAGATACTGAAGTGTTTGTGAAAAGAAACTATAGTGTATATAAACTGAAACTGACCAGCATGACTCACAGATTATATATTTGAACAATTAAACTGCAGTTTGATTGCTGCACCTGATGATGATGACCACTCTGAGCAAGTAGTGGCTGAAAGGACCCGAAGATTAAAAAATCTACCAATGAATCTGAGATCACCTTTTTGGACAAAGAACGATGAAATATTGAAGAAAGTCAGACCAAAAGAAAAGCTGATATCTGATTATGCCTTCCTTGACCCAACAAAAGAACGGCCTTTGAAGTATGAAAGACACTCATCTTATATTATTATCTCCATATTTTTGCCTAACTAACTTAAATATCTATACATGCTCTTTTTGCAGTGAACAACTGTTTGAGTATGCTGGATATTACTTGAATAGAGAAACATTCCAGTCTATGAGAGCTGGAGAGCTAGAAAGTGTTATTGTAGATGTTTGGTGTCTACGACTAAACCAGCTGGATCTCAACAGACGGGTTGATAAGCCCAAGCGAATATTCTTCTCAACCCAGGCTTTTGTAAGCAACAACACTTTTTTACGTTATGCCTGATTTTTTTAATTAACATCCTATAACATAAAATAAATTTTTACAGCTCCAACTAGACAGCCCCACAAATTGGGAAATGGGTGAAAATACAGAACAAAGCTCCTACCAGACAGACTTTGAGCAGTGCTTAGACACTGAAATAAACAACGTCGGGAAGTTGGACATAAGTGATGCTCAGCTGGTAAATAATGCCCTATGCAAAAAAAAATATTGTACTTAGAATTAAACAAACTACTAACATTTTATTAATTGTTAACAGATATTCTTTGGCATATTCTGGCATCATCACTTCTACATAATGTGCTACAATTTCACAACGTCAATGCTTAAAATCATTGACAACAGGCCCCTTCCAAAAGGAATGAGAATTCAACAAAAGTATGCTGACAGTCCAAAAGTACTGGTAAGTATTCTAATTACTTATTCCATTCAAAAAATACTTTAGTTTAATTTGATAAAGTGACATATAGTCTTATATGTGGTTCATTATGAAAACTGTGTAAAAAGAAAATATATTATTCATCAACTGATACTATTGTATATGCAAAAAGAAACTATAATGTATTCGAAAAGAAACTGTAGTGTATGGTAAAGGAAACTGATATATATTCAAAATAATTCAAACTGACACTCTAATTATGAATATATGATGCATATCTAACTACTTTTAATTTGCAGAGCACTGCATTTTCGGAGTATTTGATGAAAATATGACATACCAGTCTAGCTGAGAGGATAACGAAACTGCCCGTGGAGCTGGTAAAAATGAATTGGAGAATAACTGATAACAGGATTGATTGTGGATTGTATTGCATGCGCCACATGGAGACCTATATGGGCAATCCACAATTGAAATGTGGTTTTACTCTGAAAAACCCAAATGTAAGTTTACATAAAACTTTAATCATTTATACTGCTCATTCAATTATAAAAATTTAAATAACAAACAATTAACACTAATGCAGGACCCATATTTGGCATCACTACAAGCATTGTACACATCAAGGATCATCATGATGCCCGTGAATGTTCACAAAGCAAATGTCATAAGGAATGCCGAAGAACACTTTATTGGAAAAAGGCTCTTACAGTGACTTTGAATTTGAATGTAAGGATAAATGCACCACCCGACAATGTTTTATTCTGTTTGATTGTGAAGCCAAGGTAGCTTTAGACTACGTTTATTATGCAGGTTTTAATCATCATAGTTTTTGCTAAAAATACTTTTATATTTTTGACTTATCATGTTAATATATAATCAATGGAATATTATTCCTGAAATACTACATTTCCATTCACAAAATACTTTAGTTTAATTTCATAAAGTGTCAAATATTCTTATATGTGATTCATCAACTGAAACTATATTATATGCACTAAGAAACTGGAATGTATTCGAAAAGAAACTTGTAGTGTTTGATAAAGGAAACTGATATATATTCAAAACAAAAACTGTAGTATTCATGAAAAGGAACTACAGTGTCCGTGAAAGGAAAGTGTAGTGTTTACCAACGGATACTGTCAAATGTTAAAAAGAAATCACGTGTATCATTCAAAAAACTGTATAGTACTTGAAATGATACTAATCTTTCAAAACGATGAAATCACATGGTTTATAAAAATCGAACTAGCTGTATGAAAACACATGAATCGTCAAAATATTCTGTTGTATTTTCAAAATGAAACTAAAGGTCTGTCTAAAAGAAACTAGTGGTTTGTCTAAATGAAACTGTTGGTTTGTCAAAGAGAAACTGTATGTTTGTAAAAATATAACAGTTTAGATGATGTCATGTTATGCCCTAAAAATTATTAAATGAAAATATAGATTAATTCAAAAGATACTGTATTGTTTTGGGAAAGAACCTACATTGTTCATAAAATGAATTTGACAAAGTAGAACTATAGTGTTTGCAATAAGAAACTGTAATGTAATTTAAAAGAAACTACAGTGTTTGGTAAAGGAAAGTGCTGTATTTTCAAAAAGAAACTATATTATTTTTAAGTATATTGTTTCTCCATAATTCCTAAAAATCTTAAATGAAACTATAGAGTAACTGAAATGATAATGTAGTGTTCATGAACTGAAACTGAAGGGTTTATTAACTAGAACTGACAATGTGGTGTCAAATATTCCACTGAAATTCCATTTGAAATTACAGCTAAATGAAAACGAAACTGTAGTGTTTTTTAAAAGAAACTGCAGTGTTTGGTAAAAGAAAGTGTTGTATGTTAAAAAAGAAACTATATTTTTTTTAAGTATATTGTTTCTCCATAAGGCCTAAAAATCTTTTAGACATATGTTTTTTTAGAAAATAAAAATCGACAGCTTAACAAGAAAAATAAAAAGAAAGATAACAATGACGCTAAAAGTCATTAGTTTAAAAAATATATCGACGGCTTAACAAAAAAAAAATACTTCCTCTATCCCATTTTACCTGTCCTATTTACTATTCATTGGTCAAACCAACTATTTTCATTACTTATTTTCTTTAGTAATTTTTTATTATTTTTAAATTTATTTTTTTTTGTATTTAATAGTACTTTTAATGTAGTTTCTAAATATATAAATTTTATATATTAATGCTAAACTTAATATTATGAAAAATTGAATTAAAAATAACTTCAATCAAGCGTCATTAAATGAACCAGACAACCAAAATGGGACGGAGGTAGTAATAATAATAAAGAAGCATAACAGTACAGTTAACGTCATTTCATCTAGGAACCGACATTAAATGTCATTATTTTAAAAAATAAATAAATAACATATAACGTCGGTTATTTTAAATAACTGATGTTATATGTTTTTTTTTTTTAACAATTGAAGATATGACATCGATTATTGTACTACATCCGCATATTTTTAAATCTAGATCTACCCATTTTTCTTCATCTTCATCTTAGTGTTTAGGAAATTGCAATTTGCGTATGTTAAGTGGATGGTGTTATGGTAATTTTAGTATCTATATTACGTTGTGGTGCGTTTTAGTACATGGTGTGGTGCATTTTATTACGTATGTTCGTACATTTAACTGTGTTATAGAATGGTGTATTTTAATCCGTCCTCTGGTGCATTTTCGTACGTAGAATGGTGTGTAATTGTGTTGTGAAATGGTGTATTTTAATCTGTCCTCTGGTGCATTTGAATACGTAGAATGTTGTGTATTTTAACACATATTTTCTAATAAGTGCAATAGTGCATGTTTATAATTTGGGATGATTATTTTCAATAAGTGGAATTGTGCATTTTAACACACGTTGTGGTTCATTTTAATACGTAAAATGGTGCATATTTTAGCACATGTTTTCTAAAATGTGTACTAGTGCATGTTTATAATATGACATGAGGCACGTTGTGGTGCATTTTAATACGTAGAATGATGCATTTTTTTAAGTGAATATTTACATTTGGTTATAGTGTGGAATCGTGTGTTTAATTTAATATGTCCTCTAATGCATTTTAGTACGTAGAATGATGTGTATTTTAACACATATATATTGAGCGTTGATTTGCTAACTTGCTGTAATCGAATGGTTGCAAAATAGAAGTGCAGCAAACCTCTCCCAACTCAAACGAATCCCCTCTTGCCGTTCGACGCTCACTGCCTCTTTCCATTTTGCGATTCCGATCACAAGCTTATCTCAAAACCAATCTGCTGTGTATGTATACATACTTCCGCCTAACTTCATACTATGATATACTGAATTCTTAGAATCTTTATGGATTAATGTTCAATAGATGTTCATCATGCTATTGAAATTGAACAAAATGATTTTGACATGTGATTTATTTGTGTTTTCTTCTCTCAATTGTTACCCTGGTCTAAAAATTAATTATTATGTCTATGCACCTAATGTACATAATTTATTATTTTAGATCAGGATGCACAATGCAAGATAAATTTTGGTCCATGATATAATTTGCCTCGGGTGTACTCATCCTTTTGTCTTGCAATTTAATTGCTATCACCGTATCACCAAGTACACTCATTTTAGGATTTTGTTTTAATTTTAGATTATTTGTTCTTTAATTTGCATATGTTAAAGTTTTGTAAATGATGTCGGCGAGGAGGAGAGATAGAATCAGTCAACTTCCAATAGAAATACTTCACAATATTTTGGGATTATTACCAATCGTAGAAGCTCCCAAATTGCATATTTTTACCAATCAGTCAATGGTTCCTTTTTATCACTCAAAAAGGTGTTGAAGAAATGAACTTTACTTTTCCAATAAATTTTGCACCAAATAAATGCTTCAGGCTCCCAAATTGCATATTTTCTTGCTTAACTCTCAAGAGGTTCACTGCTGAAAATCACGAAATTTCCAACCACCCAAAAGTGATTGGAAATACCCTACAAGTAGTCGGAAACACCCTTTCTGGCCACGTTGGATTTGAGCAGAGTATTAGTTGCACCAACAATAAATACCCCTTCTTGCATATTTCCGAATGTCACTTCACTTAATTAGTTTTGACGGTGTTGTCTTTGGTGCTATTAATCTAGATTGTGTTATAGATGTTCCTATGCTTGAGACTATCTTATTTAGCATATGTGAAAATGCATCATATTTCAACATTAAGGCTCCAAGGCTTGGTAGTTTAATTTAACAATCAAGAATTATGGCATCGAAGATGATATCAACGTTTATCCTCCTATTGTCCCAGTTAACTTGGACTTGTCATTCATCCATACTGTTGTTTGGATTTTAATTTTGAGGTATATTAGCCACAGTACTTCTTCATCCTTATTTTTTTGGACTATTATTTATTTGATATATATTTTACGAACTAATCCATTTTTTTTATTCCAAGCATTTTGTTTGCGAACTTACTAGATGGGGACCTAAACTAAATGTGGAATGCCTGGAGTTAGCATGTCTTGTTTCAAGATGATGATGACTTCTCTTCATTTATTCATTCAATACAAATATGCCCAAAACTACACAAGCTCGATATAATGAATTTATTGGTAATCTTCATTTTCATTGATAAAATTTAATGAAATTCTAATTGTTCTATTATTGTTTTACACTACTTAATAAAATGTTATACTAGTGTAAAAGATGAATTGATTAAGGCTTTCTGTTTTCTTTTTTTTTTTTTTTTTTGGAAGTTTTATGCAAAGATTTCTAAATCTATACTTTGGAATGAACTTCAAAGTGCGGCTAAAATGCTTCACACTTTCAAGCTTAGATCATTCAATGGGTCGAGGTCTGAATTGCGATTCATCATGATGCTACTTGTTTAGCTTGCTTTCCTGCACTTGAGAAGGTTGTCATTATTCGCTTGGAGAGGTTTGACTCCAATAATGAGTTTAAAATTATGCAAAAGCTTTTAAATTTTCCTTGTGCATCTAAGAAAGCAAAAATCATTTATATATAAGCATCTTATTATATTTTTGTTGAATTGAATTTGTATATGCATCTCCTTGATTCACTCTTTAAGCTCAATATTATGTAATGTACTAATGGTTTGCCCGAGTATCCTTACTAGTTGAATCTTCTAGCACACAAGCTATTTAATTGTGCTCTATAAAAATATTGCAATAAAGACATCATTCTTCCTAGATGAATTGTGTAGAATGCAATTGTAACACCCCGGCTCGGCTTTACCGTGCATCCGGAGTAGTTACCGCCACACCTAGATTGAACCCAATCAAATCCAGATAGAGTTCACTCTAGATGCACAGGCTGAAGATAAGGAAATTGTTTTATATCGTCAAAACCCGTCATAACTTCATATATGTATATATGAGTAGCAAAAGGGTAGCTATACTAGCTACAAATATGTACAAGAGTTTTCTCTCGGCCCATTAGAACAAAGTTTGGGCTATTCTCTCCTCTAAAACCTCGATGGGGTAGAACCCATAACTCGCCTGAACAGCATCCATGAAATGCAATGGACTACTGGGAACAGGAGACCAGACAGGTACAACCGGGTGAACAGGAGCAGGAACAGGATCAGGAGCATAAGCCGGAGCTGGAGGATCAGGAGTGAAGCCGGGAGTATACGGGTCGTCGCCCGTTAGATACTGTACATAATCATCATAGTCTAAGATAGGAAACACGAACTCCGATGAGTCACCAGAGTTCCCGGGGCTGCAAGAGCCCACGCTAGACTGCATCTGATAAAGGACACAATGAAGTGTAGTTAGCACGACGGCTAAGTAAGGAAATCCATTGTCACTCAAAAGTAAACAAAGGTTTCGAAAAACATAATACTCAGAAAACTGTAAGGTTTACCCATAAGTTGAAATCTACCTGCAACCAGATTATCAACAAAAGAAAGTATAGCATAGTATATGAGTGGCATCCACAAATAATACCTTTCATTTCCGGGAGTTCTTATCATTTTAACTCAACAAAATAGAGGGTTCAACAACACACTTCACTGCTCAAAAATTCGTGACATTTTATTTTTCAACATAGTTACAGAGTAACTAAAATTTTATAGTTAGAATTCACTTAGTTTCCCCCTGATAAGTGCAAGGCATTCTTGGAATATTTTCAAGAACCTCAGGCCACGGCATTCATGCCTCCCGCAGGTCAAACATCTCAATAACCTCGGGCCACGGCTCACAAGCCTCCCGCAGGTCAAACAACTCGACAACCTTGGGCCGCGGCACTCATGCCTCCCGTAGGTCAAACATCTCAACAACCTCGGGCCACGGCACTCATGCCTCCCGCAGGTCAAATATCTCAACAACCTCGGGCCACGGCACTCATGCCTCCCGCAGGTCAAACATCTCAACAACCTCGGGCCACGGCACTCATGCCTCCCGCAGGTCAAATCATCTCAACAACCTCGGGCCACGGCACTCATGCCTCCCGCAGGTCAAACATCTCAACAACCTCGGGCCACGGCACTCATGCCTCCCGCAGGTCAAACATCTCAACAACCTCGGGCCACGGCTCACAAGCTTCCCGCAGGTCAAACATATCCTTCACAACTTTATCCAGAAACTAAGGTTTTTAAAACATTCTTTCTTGATATATATAATTAGTATTTTCACATAAAGTCTCAAAACGATTATTCCTATCAAAATATATTCCCAAGATATTCATATTTGTCATTGACTTTTTACCATAAATTCCCAAGTGACAAGGGTTACGCTTGTTTCTTAAAAACACGATTTTTCTTCCAAACCGATGTACATAATTTACAAAACAACATTTGAACTTTTAGAAATTGAACTCGGTTGCCCGTAGGCCTTTCAAACATCCTATCATGCAAGAGCAAAAATTACGGAAGAAAGTTCGGTCGAAGACAGGACCGCGCACCGCAGCCGCGCGCGTCCGGGCCGCGTTCGGCCGTTCGGCCGTGATCTCGCTCACTGGACACCAACGGACGCGCAGTGGACGCACGTCCGTGGTCGCGTCCGGCCTTTCGGCCGTGATCCCGAAAACTGGACGCGCAGTGGACGCGCGTCCAAGGCCGCGTCCATCCAAATTTTTGGTCAAACTTGTTTCTAACCATTCCTTTTCAGAAAATTTCAGCTTTGGCGCAGTCCGAAAGATTGAGCCGGTAAAAATAATTCCCGAACTCTTTTTCACTTGAAATTTTTATGGTAGAACCCCAATTTATAGTACTTGATGTCCATAAGATGTTTTGGTCATTTTGATCCGGGAATAAACACAGAAAATTCCATTTTTGTCCTTGGCAGTGTGCTGTCCAGAATTTTTCTCTCTGGACCAGTTTTGAAAAAAAATTCGAAAACCATACTTATACTACTCAGATCATTACGAAATTTTATATGCAGGTTCTACACTTATTGAACTACATATCTGAAGAAAATGGAATCAAAATACCTTACCAAATTTTCCCAATAAATCTCGGAAGTTACTGCCAGAAATCTATTTTGATTTTTTCAATATTTTCACAAGTATAAGCCTATATGGACATAAATACAACATACACATGCATTTATTAGCTATGAACATGTACACAAAAATTACCAAAATTTCAAGGAGTAGTCTCTTGAGCCAACTAAGAGATCTTCAAGTTTAACCCATAATTTTCACATAAAATTCCTAGTCTCATATTTCACTAGCATTTGTCCATTTTCAAGTGACTAAACCGACTAGCATTTGTCCATTTTCAAGTGACTAAACCGACTTAAGGGATTCCTTACCTCCCAAGTAGTTTTTACACCGTAGAAAAGATGGTGATCCCTTTCTTCAATTTTCCACCGAAGATCCTATTATGGAAGCACTTGTGAAGGAAAATGGCTATGGAGTTCTTGGATCACAAAGATGAAGATGGAATTTTCCTTCTCTTTTTCCTTCTCAAATTTTCGGCCATAATGGTACGAAATGGGGAAACTTGGAGATCAATTTTCTTAGCTAGCTTATCGCATACTCTTCCCATTTAATTAATTAAAAATTACTACATGGTCAATAAGGATGCCACTTGTCACAACCCCATGGTGTGCCTTGTAGAGTAAGACTCCCTTGCCAGTTAGGGATTAAATCAGACAAAAGTTCGGAGGAATATAACTTAATTCGGGAAAATTTTAATACCAAAATTATTCTAAAAATAATCCCGTCATCAACCACTAAAATCGGAAAGTTTTCCGGTATCTCGCGAAATACAGTGGTACGAAGGTCCGTAACAAATTTACTCTTACAGTTCGTTTAATTCTCACTTGAACTAAATAGGAAGTTCAGGCTTAATCGTATCATACTTAATAATCCATTCTCTAGGGAAATTCGAACTGTATATACATCCTTAAAAATTTTACGGTTCGTGACCGGTACGTAGATCGCAGCTTATTAATAACTAGTCTTATATAAAAAAAAAAATTTCTTTCGAAGTACCGAGAGATCTTCTCATAAATGTCATAGCCTAAAAATATATTTTTCGAACCCTAAACTTTATCGGAACAGCTGAGGCGTTACAGCAATAGAAGAAAATGCAAATACATGTACATGAAAAGGTTTAGTATACATCATATTGCTTCAAATTCTCTTTATATATGTTACATAAAAAAAGACTATCTAATTGCACAAAACTCTAAACTTTAAATCTAGTATTATAAGAAACATAGCATAATAGACTCTAATAAGCAAATATACTCAAATTATTAGTACAACATAGTAACAAAATCTCATTCATACCCTCTTCCTCATCTCCCTACCAAAAACGCCCTTCTTTCCTTCACCCAACGTCACAATCCGAGTATTTAAATAACATATATAGATACTAGGTGAGCTTCAACAATTACACATGTACTTTCAAATAGTAACAGCAGGTTACTCATAAATCAAAATAGTGAAAGACTTACAAATAGAAAAAGCAACCTCATATAGTAATGTTGACATACTTTATATACCCTAATAGTTTGGGTATCACACCACTCTACAGCTAGAGTTCCAGTCCACAAGGAGAATATGAGCTTTCGGAGATGCATATAAGGGAAGCGCAACAATTGCCAATGAATTCTACCCGCATGCTAGCTTTCATATTCTCAGATTTTTGAATAACAACTCTCTATAGGGTAGGGGATTTCAAGAACAACATTCTCATAAAAAAGCGTTTCCCATGTAGATCAACTAAATGAATCAATCTATTGCATTAAGTATTTTCAGATCTTGATGAATGATGTAACCATCTGGATTTCACATAAGTCTTTCAGTAACTTCAATGTCATGAGAAGGACATATTAATGATGTTTTGGAGCCTTGAGTCCCTTCGCAATCATCCAAAACCAGCTTCTAAAAAATTACCTTACCATTACATTATCACTAAATTCAACATCATCATCAAAAACTAATAAAGTGACACCAGGAAAAACACTACCTAGCATTAATTGGCAAATCAAGATTGAAACAGCGGAACACCCGTGTCAATATAATCCATCATAATCGTTCAGCACAACACTATACATAATGGCAGCTTATATGAGTTACATCCACCCGAAATAACGAGCTAAGATTAAGTTATTGCAAACCACTATTTCTTGATAGAAAATGACACTACATATCTAAATCAGATTGATATGGATTACTATTCCAGTGGTGAAGGTGTAGAGCAAATTTCTTTCTCAAGTGCTCCAACACGGTTCAAGAGAATATTATTTATTAACCGCTGCACCTCTATCACTATTATATTGCACTTTGAGAGGCATTATATTGGTAGAAATTGTTGCCAAACGCAAGCCAGCCGTCCATGCTTTAAACACAAATCATATCATCATCCCAAAATTGTCGATATGACTTGGTGAGCCTCATACAAAATTCAATACATTTGAACTAAATATTCATACTTAATAGTTAAAATTAAGGCAATTCAAAGATTTGAGAAATGTGATTAGTTAATTGGTTACTATTTTTTCCTTTAAAAAAATTAGTGTGTGTAAAATACTAATCCTAACAAAATTAAATTGTAAAGGGAGAAAGATTAAATACATCCCTAAATTTTATACAAGAAGTTAATTAAACCCTTAAACTTTTAAAAGTTGCAATATGAATTTATAAGGTCCAATAACTAATTAATGAGTAATGTTAGATACCCTTCATATTTTTCCGTCCAATCCATCCCTCATGATGTGTCATTAGTTAATTGGTTACTATTTTTCCTTTAAAAAAATTAGTGGTGAGTTAGCCAATTCATGATACCCAATGAGTGAAAGCTACATCAGGAGGAAAATTTAGAATGGGAAAGTCAGGAGGAGTAATAACTAAGAAGCAATTTTTCCTGATTAATTACCGATAATTGCTGGTAACATCCTATGTAGCATATGACGTGACATTTTAAAAATAAAATAATAATATTAAATTTAAAAAATAAAAAATGAACAATCATATATTGATGACAACCATCTTCTTCTTTCCTCCCCTTCAACTTCCTTTTTTTTAACCAAAACTTTTTTTTTAAATAAAATTGTTTTAAAAAAATTAATAAAATTGTTTCCCTTCTTCTTTCCTCCTTCGTCTCCAAATCTGAAGATGAAAGAGGGGAGAAGAAGATGGTAGCGGCCATGGCTGCCATCTTTCTTTCGTTTTCTTTTTTTTTTTTTTTAATTTTAAATTTAATATTAATATTTTTATTATTTTATTTTTAAAATTCCACGTCAGCTACTATGTATTTTTGTTGTTACCGACGATTGTCTAGAATTAATCGGTTCTTAGCCTAAATGCACAAAAATCGCAAGTTGATAAGTTTAATTGCAACTTTTAAAAGTTCATAGACCTAATTGACTTCTCGTATGGTGTATTTGATTATTTTCCCAATTGTAAATAATGAGTTAAGTCTCATTGGAGGGAAGGAGTAATATTTATTGACCAACGTAACTAGGAAACAAAATTCTATCATTGCCTTGCAAAAATTTGTCAACATAGCTTCTAGCTAGCACAACCATGCATTGATTACATTTCTATACGTTCCAGGGAGGTGTAACCAGGTTATAACTAGACTTGCACTCCATGAAGACAAGTTGTGCTTTTGGAGATATACGAGGGAAGTTCATTTCTGGACAATGCACAACTTTTTCTAGTGCAGGGGATTTTGAGAGCAGTGCTTTCACAAAAGGCATTTTCAATATGGATTGCTAAACGACTCAATCTTGATTGTCTTAAGCATCTCCAAATCTTGATTGACAAAGCAAGAATCCTTCAAAGTCTTGAAGTAACATCTTTGCCAATCCACCAACTCGACTATAACTCAACAAGATTGAAAAACATGTTAGGGAAAACAAAGAATCAAACCCATCTAGGTGTGTATGAGATACATACACTTTCCTTTATGTTTTTAATCACCCTCTATAAGCAACCTAGATAAAATTTGTAGACAAATTAATTACTTGCTCGGGTTGCAACGAGATAATTCAACAAGGGGAGAAAAAGTTATGAAAAATACAACCACTACTACAAAAAAATACATTTAACGTTAGTTATTTTTGACATAAAATGTCGGTTATTTTGTGACGTCGTTCTCTCCGACGTTATAAATAAATGATACGACATCGGTTGTCAAAAACGACGTTGTATGTCACTCTAAAAAAATAATTATGATACGATGTCTATTCTTTTAAAAAATTATTTAAAATATATGGCGTGGTCAAGTTGGCTCCTCCTCACATTAAATAAAAGGTATTTATACTAATGTTACCCCATGTTGTAAGTAATTGATTTTCTGGACATGATTGTAATCTAGGATTAGATCTCTCTTGCACCTTAACAAGTACAGTGCATTGTCCTAAGCCCAAATTAATACAACCACTAGTCTTTTTCCATTGACTTTTGTTTTGGTTTTGAACCTCTATGAAGATTTCTTGCTCCTTTGTGTCGTTGCCTTGTGTTGGGTCTGAAATATTTTTCATTAATAATAATACATAAATGCTAAAATAAAAAAAAAATGTCAAAACTCATAAAGGAAAAATTAAAGTTGAAACACACAGTTGACATGCTTGTGAGCTATTAGGATAATATTAAGATATGTTAGAGACAAGATTTTGATATGAATGCTATTTTCAACATTTTTTTTAATTTTTATAAAATAAAGTGTAAATAACTCAATTGCTTGTCAATAAGTGCTGTAGGTTAGTTACTCCCTAATGAAGTCAATAGCGATACTATAAAACATTTATAATACTTCCTCTATTATCATTTTGTATAATGCGAGTTAATTTAATTTTTATAAATAAAATTTGTACATATAAAAAATTCAGTGAAAGTCATATTAACAGGGAAAATTAAATTTAAAGTAATATAGGAAACAATTGTAATTATTAAGTTTAATGTAGAACAATTTCTCACCAAATGAGGGTCCATAGCTCAGTAGTAGAGCATTTGACTGCAGATCAAGAGGTCACCGGTTGGGCCCTTTTTAAAAATTAATGTGTTTCTTCTTCGTCTTAGGGAAAAGAGAATGTAAAAAGCTTTGGCGTCGCCCGGAGACCTTCAGTGTGTTAGACTGACGTGATAACCAACTACACCACGACACCTTCATTTACAAAATTGTGATTTTATATAAATATCTTATAATACAGATTCTATTAACACATTTCGGTGCTTCAAAACGTTAAAGTCAAAGATATTCTGATACACAATTCCTAAGACCTTATGGGAAGATTTTGATGTCCCATTGCAAGATCTTTTTGCAAAGAATTTGAGGAAAAAAAACATGATTTGAGTACTTATTATTATATAAACCTTTTACAAAATATCGTGAAGAAATTTGAGGGGGGAAAATATTATTTCCTAAATTATGAAGATAAAGTGATGTGACATTTAAAAATACACAATAGGTATTCACTAGTTCAATAGAAACATAAGAAAGCTTAAATCTCCTTGATGTGCTTTGACATGCATGTGTTTACCCTCATTTATCTCCAATGCAATTTGGAATTCCAATTGGGAGCCAAAATGCATTGCACGATGAAATTGATTTGCATGTCATTAAACATTGTGGGCCTAAGGGTAAAGACTTCACCAAATATAACATCAACAAATTAATGCAGAAAACGTGCAAATTACGATAAAATGTTCAAAGAATTGAATTGGAGTGGAATGATCTTTGTGTTCTCAACCGTGGGTTGTGTTGAATATTTTACATTTTTTTTAATATTTGTGGTGCAAAGGAGGCCCACCTAGCCCACGGGGCGGTCCGAGCAAGCAAAACCCAGGCCCGCTTAGGCTCGCATCCCGCCGGGCTTTGGCCCGCCCCGCCAACTAGGAGGAGCATTTTAGTTTTTGGTTCGCTTTTTTTCGATTTTTTGGTTTTAAAATTTTTTAAACTATTCGGTTTAACATTACAGTTCAGTTCGAATTTAATTCGGTTCGGTTTAAGACCCCCGAAGTTTAACATTTCTTAGGCGACAAGGCGGTCAAGGGGCGCCGCGACTTAACGGGACATCGTAATAACTATGCATGAAACATCACATAACCCAAATCCAAAATCTAATATCTAAGTATTAAATACCAACATAACAAATTAACAATTAAAACAAATTAAAATAAAAAATAAAAACTATAATTTTAATTCCAGTTTTACTGGAATGAACTTACAGACGAGGCATAGTCTGTAAGAACCGACTCCTCTCCTTTCAACACAACCCTTTTTAAACCCACAATCCAAACTGATAAAAATGGGGGAATGCGCCTTGAGCATTCCCGGCAACGTGTCTGGATTGAATGGTAGTCCGACATTGCAACAGCGAGGACAATCGGGGAAGATGCGACCGCGGAAGTTGCCGGCATGCGTAGGGCAAACGATGACGGCAAAGTATGCTAGGCCGGACGACGACACGCGAACGAGTCTTGGGCAGACGATGAGGGCGGAGGATAGTACGACTGTCTTTGACGGTGGAGGATGATACGACGGACGATGACGTCGAGGACTGGCTACAGCGTACACAAACTGTCAATAGAAGATAAAGCGTGCAAACCGGAAGTGTGCAACAAAACCTGTGGAATAATAAAATCAAAACATAAAAAAACCCTTAAAATAAGGTGTGCATTAACTCCACAAATCTCCAAAATACCCCTGCTAAATATACTATCCTCAATTAATCGGTCAAAAAAAGGGAATTTTGTTAAACAAAATCATTTAATATACACCATTGATCTCAGCCTCTAGAAGGTCCAAATTTGTCAGCACAGACTCATATAAGAAGATGGACTCATTTGATTACTAGTCTATATATATATATATATATATATATATATATATATATATATATATATATATTTTTATTTATTTATTTATTTATTTATTTATTTATTTATTTATTATATATAATATATATTTATATTTATTTAGCAAAAACGTTCGGTCTTCGATTTGGTTCGGTTCTTCTAAAACTAAAACCGATCAGTTTTTCAGTTCAGTTCCGGTAACCCGAACCGTTTTGTCACCCCTACCGCCAGCATAATTGAATTACCTTATTGAATCTTAGAATAAGGGTCAAATAGTTCATTCAATTACACAACAAACTGCAATTAGACCATCAAACTCAAAAAAAAAAAAAAAACAATTAGATCCCCAAAGTAATGCAATTCATTCTAAAATGACACGTTACCATGCGGAGGTTGCCTTCTCACGACCTTCTCACTGGAGAAGGCGACCCATTAGATTGCCTTCATGGAGAAGGCATTGCTTTTTTAATTTTCTTTTTTTTTTAAAAAAAAAATAAATGATTATTTAATTTAAATTTATTAAAATAAAATTAAAATTATTTTTAAATTCAGTATTCCTTAAATGGCCTATTTGACCTTTATTCCTTCAATCTTTTCTTATATGTTCTACGAAAGTAAAAATTTCGTTGAAACACCATTGTGTTGAAGTCACAAGAAACAACTGATTGAGTTGTGATAACCCACATCACCTAAAGTACTAACAACAAGTATAATTTACAAAAGCAAATAGAGGAGCATTCTTGATGTCTATGCTTGCTGATTATAAATACCTATGCTGGAAAACTTAGGAAACATTTCAACTTCAAACACTACAACCATTGCTTACATTTCTAAGTTGCACCCAAATTGAACCCCATGGAGATTCACCACACCATACTAGGTTTCTAAAAGGCTAAAACCATGGGTATAAATCCAGATTATTTGCGCATTTGGAGATGCATGAGGAAAGCATTCCAACTTCGTTGGGATTTTGCTCATCTCAGAGTCATTCATATCCCAATGCTACTCTCTCTAGCGCAGGGGATTTCGAGAGCAGCATTTTCATAAAAAGCATTATGAGTGCGGATTCACGGAATGATTCAATATTAATTGTGTTAAGCATCTTCAATTCCTGAATAACAAAGCAACCATCTGGATCCTCCAAAAGCCTAGAACACTACTACAAAATTAATCATATAAGCATAGTTTTACACTACACCTCTTATAAAAGGTGTAGTGCATTCTTAAAAATAAAAAAGAGACATTACTTTCCGCAGCACCTGCCGTGTAATGTAAATTATTAATATAATAATGGACTTTCCGCGGGCCGGGAAAATCACCCTATTATTTTAATAATTTAACTTTCCGCGGCACCCGTTTCGGTGGGTGCCGCGTAAAGTCAACCACGAAATTACCAAAACTTGTAAAAAATATTCAGATCGGGAGGGAACAAAACACTTAGCGAAAAGTTTCAGATCTGTCGCTGCTCTCCTTCCCTCCGCCATCGCAGACCGCCATTGCCGTTCCTCCGCCGCCTTGCTTCTCCTCCATCGCCGTTCCTCCGCAGCCGCGCTCTGCTTCTCCTCCATCGCCGCTCCTCCACCGCTGCGCTCTGTTTCTCCTCCATTGCCGCCGCTGCTGATCTTCTCCGATCCTCCATCGCCGTCGCTGCCCGCTGCTCCCCTCGCCGGCGGAGGCAACCGATGACGCCTTCGCCGACGACGAACGCGACCACCTCCGGTAAGTTTTCTTTAGTTTTTATTTCATTTATTCCTTTATTTTTTATTTATTTCAAATATATGATTTGTTTTTTTTTTTAATTTATTTATTTCGAATTATTTATGTACATTTTTGTAATTGTATATAAATACACATGAATCTAATTAAATGTGGTTTATACAAATTGGATGGTCCATGTGGTTTATACATTTTTGTTCTTTCTGTTCTTTTAGCTGTTTGTTGTTCTGGGATTTCTCTGCATTTGTATGTTTTCGACTATTCTTGTCTACTTTGACTTGCTACTTTTTATATTTTCTTGGCAGTTTGTATTCACCTTTTGAATCTATGCTATTCAGATTCATGTGGGACATAGCCTTATTTGTCTGTTATTTGAAAGAATTTCAAATGCCTGATACTGTATATACGTGTGCATGTGAGAGTTTTTGCTTATTCAATTTATTTTGAAATGATTGCACTCCCAGGCTCTTCTCTTTGTTCTAGTGCGTCCAATTTCAAAGTCGATATACAGAAGGATCAACAAGGAAGTCACGGAGTTATTGTGGATGCAGTTTGCTTGGCTATTTGACTGGTGGGCAAATATTAAGGTGTTGGGAGACTATATATATATAATGTTTTTCTATTTTTTCAGTTTACTTTCAGTTGTAGCAACGGTAATCTCACTCGAGATGTGATGGTTTATGAATTACTGGATAAATGCCTATTTCCTGACAGGTTGAGCTGTACATAGATCCAGAAACTTATGAATTACTGGGTAAGGAATCTCGGCTCTTGCATATATGTGGCATTATATTCCTTTCAAACATAAAGATTTACCAACTTTAAGTACTTTCAGGTAAAGAGAACGCTGTTGTTATTTCTAACCACAGAAGTGACATTGATTGGCTTGTGGAATTTATCCTCGCTCAGGTGTTTATCTACTCGAAGCTGATTAGGTTTTGCAATCTCACGATCAAATACTTGCTAAAAGATTTCCTTATATATAATGCTGAAAGAATCTTTAGGCCTTCATTACTCACATGTTTGCTCTTTCATATGCTAGCTAGTTGCAATGGCGTGAGATATATCTGTGCTATGTTATTTATATATCATTGCGGGTTCTGTTATTGACTTATTACTGATAATTCAACGGCAGCGAGCTGGTTGCCTTGGGAACACTCTAGCTCTAGCAAAGAAACCGTTATTTTATATCCTAGTAAGTTTCTTAATGCACGTAATTCTCTCGTTCCAGTTCAGGCCACCCACCGCACATTACTAGAGTTTCAAAGAATATTCATGCCCAATGAAACTATTCTTCTTTTGAAAATTTAAAATTGATAGTTTAAGTTGTCGGACCGTTGATGAAACATATCGGAGGTAAATCATTTATTGTCTATGCAGATTTTGGAATGGTCGATGTGGTTTGCTGGTTTTATTGTCATTGAAGGAAACTGGGCAAAGGATGAAAGAAAACTGCAGGCCACCAATGAGGTTTGTTCTAAAGCTATGCATTTCTTCAGATTTTTGACTGTTTCTTGCTGCCTCATTAATCTGTTAGACTAGTTCTTTAGTGAGTTAGTCATCACTGTGTTATATTTGACCTGTGTAATTCACTGGCAAACATGCTCATTTTCTGATTTGTTTTTCTTTAGTTGCATGTTGTTCATAAATTTCATGTTTTCATAGATCAATGCAGAACTATCGTTTGCTAAAGATGTGGCCGAGCGGAGGAGGATGCAATCTAAGACACTATCACAGTTGTATTCGAGATATCCTTCCATTGCTGAAGCATGCTATACAACCTAGGTACAACTATTGTACGTATTTTAATTAATAAAGTAGTTCATTTATGTGTTTTAAAATATTAGGATTTGGTTAGATTATTGTGTTTGGGTAAAAAAAAAAAATATTAGACAATTAATGTATAAATTTTATTGTTATTAGGGAGAAATTATATCAAGAGAGAGTATATATATATATATATATATATATATATATATATATATATATATATATATATATATATATATATATATATATATTTTTAAATACTTTCCGCTACACCCGCTCTAGCAGGTGTAGCGGAAAGTCATATTATATTTTTTTAAAAAATACTTTCCGCGGCACCTGTAGCGGAGCAGGTGCCGCGGAAAGTCCAAAATATAATATTATTTTAATACTTTCCGCGGCACCTACTCCGTTACAGGTGCCGCGGAAAGTATTTAATTAAAAAAAAGAAAAGAAAGCGCAAAGCCTACCCTTTCAGCGACTGTACCATAGGCTACACCTGTAAAGGTGTAGCGAAAACACTTTTACAGGTGTAGCGTATGGCTTTTTTTGTACTAGTGGAAGCAACTTCTTTGTCATCCCCCCAACTATTACTAAAGAAGAAATGAAAGAAGCACACAACTGTGAGGACATTTGAAAAAGAAAAAAAAAAAACAAAGAATCAAGAATGATATATTGCCAAATGCATGTATACTCAACCTCTCCTCCTCCACCATAATTCCTAGTTCACATAGGTTGGGGCATTTTTGAAGCAATTGCATAGTAATGGTGAGTTGCTTCCCACAACCAAAGCTTAATTTATACAGCTTTATCACTTGCAGATTTATTGCAGTTGGAAACATAGATACATCCATATACTTGAAAAATAGAAATAAAGAAACAAAATTAACCAGCACAATATCTTTAAAAAGCCAGAAGGTATAGAATTATATGCATCCATATATACATTTGCATAAAGTAGAATGAGTTATATTCTCACCCGCAACAAAGAGCCACATAACCAAAGAGTCTTAATAGCTTTCAAATGTTGTGTCAGCCATCTGGACTCAACCACACCTCCAATAGAATGAACAGTATACAAGATTTCAAGTTTTGGAGGGCTGATGATCTCAAATTTATTGATCTCTCGACAAAGTTCGAAAGCCAGCTTCTCAAGTTTAGGAATACTAATACTAGAGGCAATTCCATTAACACTGCGCTTAAATTTAGCATTGAAGAAAGCTAATGAAGTGACATTGAAAAATATACCAACAGCATTTACAGGCAAATCAATTAAGAGAGCCGCGACTATCAGTTGCTTAATTGTCTTGCAAGAGAGTAAACAAAATGGTAGCTGATAATCTAGCCCTAGATAACTATATAAAGATAAGTTAAGTTCCTCCACACCATTTGTTGACAGAAAAAAACACCACCTATCAAAATCAAATTGTTGTGCCAACGACGAAGGATCATATGCAGTGTCTATCTCTAAAGTAAATTTCTTAACAGGCCCAGCACGGGAAAAGAGGATATTATTGATTATGCTCACAAGGGTTCTACCTTCATCATCTTGCGAGTGTTGGAAACTTTGCACGAATTCGCAACCGAACGTAAGCCGCTCGTGCTGCAACCAAACATGATTCCAGTGGCTTGAGAGCAGAGCAGTTCTGGTGGCGTCTCGGGTGGGCAAACACTCCAAAATTCTATCCTTTACCTCTACCGGCAGCTCACTTATTAAATCCCTACTTGCATTTGCTACGGTTTTGACTCGCCGACGACGTCGAGCTATTAAATTGAAAGAACAGTGATGCATCACTCCAAATCAAAACCTAAAATCTTTCTATTCTTCACCTCTGATGTTTGGTTTGGTTAGGGTTGCGGATTAGGAAAGCCGCAGGGAAACGGAGCAGACGGAGAAGACTATTATAAATTTTCAGTGTTTATAGATTTTAAATCGCCTTGAATTTTTTAAATTTTTATTAACTTTGTATGAGCCTATAAAAATTTATAGGATAAATATTTAAAATTGTCATTAAAATTTTTTGCACAATATTACCCCCACGGAGACTTGAACCCATAACTTTCCATTTGAAAAAATTACTTCATACCGCATTACCGCTTAACCTCAAAGTTTTTGGCAAGTCATTAAAACTTTAAATTTAATATACTCTTACAAACATTTCATAACTTCAAATCTATTAATACATTATTTATAATTTTCTTACATAACATTTACAATACATAATATATTTTTATAAATCATAAATAAATTAATGCAGTGCAATAATAATAATAATAAATATTAGATGTCACAGAAATAGAGTGTATTATACATAATGTTTCCCTACACCCCTTAGAGAGAATAGAGCATTTGTTCTTTTTCATGGAAGAGATCTTTATTATATTGGAGCTTGTTTTGTTAGCAACCTTCTTGATAATTTTGTCTAAGTGTGGGGTCTTGAGAATAAGTTTGTTGGTTGATTTGAAAAAAAAAATATTTGAAAAAAATGGTGTTGAGAAAATTAAGAAAAAAGTGTTGAGAAAATGATGAAAAGAGAAAAAATGAAAAGAAAAGAGGGAGAATAATAAAAATTATTTGAAATTACTTCTAGCTTAGTAGATATACGAGGGAAGTTCAACAACTCCCTTGGAATTTTGATTGTCATAGTAGGGTTAATATGCTTAGATTCCGGGACAATAACTTTCCATAGTACATGGGATTTTGAGAGCAGTGCTTTCACAAAACGCGTTTTCAATATGGATCTATTAAATGACTCAATCTTGATTGTATTAAGCGTTTTCAAATCTTGATTGATAAAGCAAGAGTCCTTCATAAGTCTTGAAGTAACATCTTTGTCATCTTTGTCAATGGTGACTTGACTATAAATCAACAAGAATGAAAAACATGTTGGGGAAACAATGAATCATACCATTCTAGGCGTGTATGAGATACATACACTTTCCTATATGGTTTTAATCACGTACCCTATATAATCAACGTAGATACAATTTGTTGACAAATCACCATGATTTGAGTACTCATTATTATATAAATCTTCCAGAAAACACCGTGAGGGATTTAAAAAAACATAATTTCCTAGATTACATGTCTTACTGGCATATATGTTTTCTACTTTAATCTCCAGTTCGCATAGGTTGAGGAATCTTTCAAACAGTAAAAGAAACAATAATTAGCCATGAGGAGAACTCAAACAAGCTAGAAGATCGGAAAAAAAAAAATTTCTTTGCCATAAGAAACATACAATTCCAGACTCCAACACCAATTGAGTTGCCCGCACATAATTGAGGTTCTCATGCGGGCATACATACTTGCATTAAGATGAGGAGAAAGTAAAGATTCTCACCCATAACAAATGGCGGCCTTCTAAGCAAAGAGTCTTAATTTCAATCAAATGAGGCAACAATTACCCATAACAAATGGCGGTCTTCTAAGCAAAGAGTCTTAATTTCTCTTAAATGAAGCAACAAGCATCTCCGTTCAAACGCATGAAAAACAAAAGCCAAATCAAAGCTTTTAAGTTTTGGAGTGCAGATCTTAAAATTATTGATCCCAACACAAAAACGGAAAAAAGTTAAAGCCTCCAATGTTATTTTGACAAAATTTCCTTTGAATTATAAATAAGCTAACATGACTCCGGAGTACAATTAAACTAGTCAAATAACTCAAAATAAGTTCATAAGCTTTGCTTGTATGTAGGCAAAGCAACTTAAACATTATGCCTTCCTTGATTACTTGCAGATTTATTGCAATTGGAAACCTCAGTATGGCTACTTCAAACATTTTGACACTCTTGTGAGAGACAATAGTAGCAATATAATGGCCTAAAGTGTGCAGGGTAATAGTTGCAGTTGGTTTCTCTTGTCATTCAAAAAAAATATTCCTTTAACACATCACACTCAAACAAAACATGCTTGAAAACTAATGAAGTGTTGATGCTGGGAAATATACATCAAGTATTTACCGAGAAGCCAGAAAGAAAATCGCAGAACTTGAGTGTCTTAATTGTCACATTTAACAAATGAGAGATCCTCGAGCATAGGAAGATAAACATCATTTCCTGGAAAGCAAAGGAGTAGCCTACAATTTCTCATTCTTCCTCTGGAGCTGAATATATGTCTTTGGCTGTAACAGTGTGTGAACTGCAACAGTTTTTTGTCATATATAGTAATTCAGCGGTTGCCATTGCTAAAAACTTTGTGTTTCATGAAAGAACGAAACACATTGAAATCAATTGTTTTCAAGGGTCTGATTATACTTTTTATTTTTCAGCATAAAAATCTTGGAGATGTTGCACCGACGTTACCAACTGCACTAAATTTGCACGTAATCAAGTTGGACTATTTGTGTTTTCCTTGTGCATCTCTGAAGGCACAAATTGTCTACTTTGATTGCAGGTCTAATTCTTAATGCAATTAGGAGTTTAATGTTATGTGGGAGCTTCAATTTTTCCTCATGCATCCGCAAAAAGATCAGAAGAAATTGTTGACAGTTATTAACAAAAGCAAATATAGGAACATTATTAATTGCCCACAACACTTGCTGATTACAAATACCTCAGTCTAAAAGCCTAACACCATGGGTATCCATCCAGTCCTCACTCATACATGCATATTCATTGCTAGTGCAAACAATTTGTGCATTTGGAGATGCACGAGGGAAGCATTCCAACTTCCTTTGAATTTTTCTCACCACCTCGGAGGCATTCCTACGCCAAGACTTCACAATAACAACTCTCTCTAGCGCAGGGGATTTTGAGAGCAACATTTTCATAAAAAGCATTTCGAGTTCGGATTGATCACTAAATGCTTTAATCTTAATTGTGTTAAGCATCTGCATCTCTTAAATAAATAAGCAACCGCTTCCATCCTCCAAAAGCCTTGAAGCAGCATCGTTCAGTTCGTTGTCATCCTCCGTTGTCATCCTCCCAACCTAACTATAACTCAAGAAGAAATGAAAAGCAAGCACAACTGTGAGGACATTTGAAAAAGCAAAACAAGAAGAATCATACATGATTGCCAAATATATACTCTACCTCATCCGGCATAATATGCAATTCACATAGGTTGGGGCATTTTTGAAGCAATTGCATAGAAACGAGGAACTGATTCCAACAACCAAAATCTAATTCATATAGCTTCAGAACTCGCAGATTTATTGCAGTTGGAAGCATAGATACATGCATACACTTGAAAAATAGGAATTAAGAAACAAAATTAGTGACCACAATAACTTTAACAAGCCAAAAGGTAATGAATTATATCTATCCATCCATTTGCCAAGTAAAATGAGTTGGATTCTCACCGACAACGAAGAGCCACACAACCAAAGAGTCTTAATGGCTTTCAAATGCGGTGCCAACCATCTCACATGAACCAAATCATAAATAGAACTAATAACAGACAAGATTTCAAGCTTTGGAGAGCTGATCTCAAACTTATTGATCCCTTCACAATCCTCGAAAGCTAGCTTCTCAAGCTTAGGAATACTAATACTAGAGGCAATTCCATTAACACTGCGGTGAAATACAACATTCAAGAAAGCTAATGAAGTGACATTGGAAAATATACCATAAGCATTTAAAGGCAAATTAATAAAGGGACCTTCGACTATCAGTTTCTTAATTGTCCTACAAGAGAGTAAACAAAATGGCAGCTGATAATCTTGCCCTCGATCACTATATAAAGATAAGTTAAGTTCATCCACACCATTTCTTGACAGAAAAAGACACCACCTATCAAAATCAGATTGCTGCGGCAACGCCAAAGGATCTTTTTCAGTGTCTATCTCTAGAGTAAATTTCTTAACAGGCCCAGCACGAGTAAATAAGATATTATTGATTATGTTCACGAGGGTTCTACCGTCATCATCTTGGGACTGTTCGAAACTCTGCACAAATTCGCAATCGAACATAAGCCGCTCATGCTGCAACCAAACATCATTCCAGTGAGTTGAGAGCAGAGCAGTTCTGGCGGCCTCTCGAGTGGGCAAATACTCTAAAATTCTGTTCTTCACCTCTACCGGCAGCTCACTTATTAAATCCCTACTTGCATCCGGTAGGGTTTTGAGTCGCCGACGTCGAGCCATTAAATTGAAAGAACAATGAGGCGTCACTCGAAATCAAAACCTAACTCTTTTTCTTCCCCATCCCCATCCCCATCTTCTTCCCGGAGAATCTGGTGAAGACGCTCTCCAAATATGATCACGGCCTCTGGTATTACATCGGCACCAATTCGGAAAGCCACGCGCAGAACAAATTCTTCTCTTACGAAATGGCGTTCAGCGGTGCCGGATTCGCCATATAAGCTATCCTCTCGCCAAAGTCCCGACTAAGTTATCCTCTCGCCGGTTTGCTACGACTGCCACCAAAGTGAGAAGAAGAAGAAAGGGAGAAGAAGAACAGGAGAGGAAGAAAGGGGGAAGAAGAAGAAAAATTAAAAACGGAAATAAAATAAATTTGAAAGGATCAAAATACCCTTCTAATTACAACACATTATTTTTTCGGTTAGAATTCCGGTAATATGTGGCCGGAAAATTGGACCGGAGGACCAAATTTGATACTAATTAGAAAGTCATGCACCTAATTTGAAAAAAGCAATAGTCAAGACCAAATGTGCTTCACCTATGAGAGTCAAGGGACCAAAAATGATATTTTCTCATCTTTTTAAATCTTCATAGCATATAATTTTTTATATTTTTATTAACTTTGTATGAGTGTATAAAAATTCATAGGACAAATATTTATAAATTAAAAAAAAAATCATAGTAAAAAATTTATAAAAGTCATTAAAACTTTAAATTAAATACACTCTTACAAATATTCCATAACTTTGATCTATTAATACATTATTTATAATTTTCTTAGAACATTTATAACACATAATATATTTTTATAAATCATAAATAAATTCATTATAAGTTACTTATATAAAAGGTAATAAATACTACCAAAAAAAAAAAAGATTGGTTAAGTAGGTGGGAATGTAGCACACATCACTCATATTATTATATAGTTAAACTCTAGGGAATAGTTCGCACAACTATTAATTTCATGATGTCTAAATTGAAATGACATGTAATAACAAGTCATTTACCAGTTCTTAGGTTTCATTGCCTCAATTTGACATGTTAAAAGGTGAAATTGTACTTTTTTAAAATTTAGAGATTTAATTGACTTTGACAATTTTTTTATGTTTATATTATAAAAGGACTGATTGTTATTTTTATGTTTTGGTTACTTTTTTTCAATTAAATCGAAATGAATTTGAACTTTTGGAGGAACTTACTAGTGTGGCTTGAGCACAGAAAATGCCTTGCACTTTGAAGTTTAGTCAATTAACAGGCTGGGTTTAGGTTTGAAATGCAATTCATCAAGGTGTTACTTGGTTGCTTTCCAGGAATTGAGAAGGTTGTCATCGCTCGAGGTTGGATGCTTAAGTCTAATTACAAGTTTAAAATTATGCAAGAACGTAACTTTTACGTTCCCGTCATGTGACACCCCAAAATACTTTTATATCAAATTAAAACTCCTATTTATTCAAGTTTCAAAATAAAGCTATGTATAATTTTTACTCCTACAATTATTTTGCATAATGAGCTTATAAATAAAATATTTTAAACTCTTTATTTCAAATGATTTATTACAAAATATTTATATAATTATTTATGGTTTTACAAGCCTTATTTAAAGGATACATTTATTTGTCAAAATCTTTAACCAAAAGTCTATTTGAGACGAACATGTGAACCTGATAGCCAAGTTTTATTTCAAAATATGAACCTATCTTGATTCTACACTTATTACATTGCTATTTCATCTATATTTGACTCAACTTGGACCATAAAAATTCCAAACCAAGAGCTAAGCATAAATTCCCATTTTGCCCTTCATCTTATCGGTTCAAGACCTAGAGCTTTGTGCCCTAGGTATAAATAGACACTATCATGGTTGAAAAAATCGCTAGGCGCCCGGGGAGCACCTAGCGCCTAGGTGCCGATTAATCGCCGCCTAAGCGCCCGTGTAATTTTTATTTTATTTTGTATTTTTTAAAAATTTGTTCAAAATTTTTTACTTTTTTTAAGACTCATAATTATAACTATTTAATACTTTAAAAGTTAATACTAAAATAATAAATATTAACTTATAAAACATCTAGAGTTTGAACAATTTAGGGTTATTTCGCTCAAAACGATGTCGTTTTGAGTGAAATAACTCATTTTATAAAAATGAACAATAGCTAATCGGCCAACTAGGCGGCCTAGTTGGTGCCGAAGAGGCCTAGGAGGTCAACGCCTAAGCGGCCTAGGCAACGCTTAGGCGGTGCTTAGGCGGCCGCCTAGCTGGGGTTGACCGCCTAGACCACCAATTATGATAATACGCTAGGCGGTCGGCCAGCACCTAGCGCCTAGGTGCCTATTCTATTCCATTAACTTGCCTCCCAATCCCTCCACACTCCAAACTCTTCACCATTATTCTTCTCCAGGAGAACATCAAGCTAGCTAGGAGGCAAGGCATTGTAAGATCATCCATTCTCCTTCATCTCTGCATTTTTCTTCTTCATTTTTCTTCTATTTCCACGTTCCTATTTCCCGATGCTGTGTCTGTTTATATGTGTATATGTTGTTGTTGTGCTGGCTTGGAGTTTTGGGGTCTTAAGAAGTGGTGAAAGAGAAAATCTAACTTGGGGATTAGCAATGGAAGACTCTTGAGGTTGAGACTAGCTTTGAGGTATAAACCATCAAAACCCAAAATCTATGTATTTTATTGTGATGCTCTATAAATGTGAGTTGTTTGCACTGTTTTTGCTTGTTTGATGCTTAGTAATGTTGTGATAAATGGTGTAAAGTGTTATGTTGTTGAGCAAATAATGTTTGAATGCTATAATGATGTTGTTGGATGATTTCTCGTTTGAGAAAATGGAGTTTTCTAATGAAATGTTGCAGCTGAGGGGGCTACTGCCTCAATATGTTGTTGAGTACGCAGGGCTGGCCACATGGCTGGAAGCCCTATCGGTCAGACCTGCGTGTTAATGGAAGGACTAGCCACAAGGCTGGAAACCCTATCGACCAGACCTGCGCGTTAAGTGGCACGCGAGAGATGGCGGGGCTTTGAGCCTTGCCGTCTCATGCCATGGTGCGCGGGCTTCGCGCAGCAAGCCCTGCCGCGTGGTTCGTGTAGCCATGGGCCCTAACGTGCAGGACTTCTTGTCCTACACATTTAGGTTCTAGTAATGTTGACATACTTTGCATACCCTAATAGTTTGGGTTTCAAAAATCACTCTGATCTACACCTAGAGTTCTAGTACACGAAGAGAATATGAGCTTTGAGAAATGCATAAGGGAAGCGCAACAATTGTCAATGAATTCTGCTTGCCGTATTAGCTTTCATATTCTCATATTTTTTAATAACGAGTCTCTCTAGGGTAGGGGATTTCAAGGGTAGCATTCTCATAAAAAATGTTTTGCGTGTAGATTCACTAAATGCATCAATCTATATATATTGCATTAAGCAGTTTTAGATAACAAGTCTCTCTAGGGTAGGGGATTTCAAGAGCAACATTCTCATAAAAAATGTTTTACGTGTAAATCCACTAAATGAATCAATCTATATATTGCTAAACATTTTCAGATATATTGCGTTAAAGAATTTTCAGATCTTGATTAAAAATGTTACCATATGGATTTCACATTAGTCTTAGCTTCAATAATGTCATGAGAAGGACATATTAATGATGTTTAAGAGCTTTGAATCCCTTCACAATCATCCAAAACCAGCTTCTAAAGATTAGGAATACTGTAAACTAAATTCAACACCATCAAAAACTAATAAAGTGACACCAGGAAATACACTAATAGCATTTTTTGGAAAATATAATCAAGATTATCTATATGACTTGGTGAGGAAGTTCAAAGATTTGGGACAGAGACCAGTGCTAATTTCAAAAAATATATTTCCACTATGGATAAGCTAAGCCATTGAATCTGGATTATAATCTTAAACATCTTCAAGCAAGAATCCTTCATAACTCTTGAAGCAGCACTTTTGCCATCTTTGTCAAACCACCTATTAGTTGCAGTTGGGAACCTCACTAGTACTGTGGCTATATTTCAACATTTCACACTCCTGTGAGAGATAATAATCACAATATCCTAAGGTGTGTAGGAGAATGGTTGCAAGTTCTCTGATCTTGTCATTCAACTAAAAATAGCCCCACTAAAATCAAGGTAATAAGAAGTGATAATATAATGGTTTTGAGATTAATATGACTGAGTTTTATGCAGAAAAATGCATTTTACATTTAAAAAAAAAAATCATGTGTCAGCACCCCACAGCAGAATGCAATTGCATAAAGAAAGCGTCAACATGTGTTAAACGTAGCTAGAGCTTTGAGATTCCAAGCAGCTCTCCCCTTGCAGTTTTGGGGTCATTGTGTTCTACATGCAACTTATTTGATAAATAGGTTACCCTCTCAAGTTATCGACCGGCAAACTCCTTTTGAGAGGTAATATGGTAAGCCAACCGATTATGATCATTTGAAGGTGTTTGGTTGTTTATGTTATGCATCCACACAGCCACAGTTAAGACATAAAATGGCATCCTGCTAATGTAAAAGGAAATATTTTATATGATGTACAAGATGGTTCAGTTTTCATATCTAGAGATGTACATTTTTATGAAGTGTTTCCCTTCAAAACAAATGATGCTAAGAATCCTTCAGATGATTATAATGAAGCAGTCAAATTTTAGTGTTGGAAACATATATGCAATGTAGGCTGAAATTCAAGCCCTTCAAGACAAGCACACAAGGACACTCGGTGATGATTTACCTCCCAGAATGGGAAAACTCCAATAGGCTGCAAAATGGGTATATAAGATCAAACATAAATCAGATGGCTCAATAGAAAGGTATAAAGGGCAGGTTAGTGGCTAAAGGATACACTCAACAGTTGGTGTGGAGAGTGTTGAGGTATTTGAAAGGTGCACCAAGGAATTGAAAGGCATCTTTTATCCCTCAAATTCAGAACTCCATTTGCAAGCCTTTGCTGACTCCAATTGGGCAACCTGTTCTAAAACCAGGAAGTCTATTTCAAGATTTTGTGTTTTTCTTGGAAAATCTCTCATTTCCCAGAAAGCAAAGAAGAAGCCTACAGTTTCTCATTATTCCTCTATGTCATATATTTCACTTTATTTTCAAATACATAGAAGCTGCTTCAAGACTTTTGGAGGATCTGGATGGTTACATCATTAATAAAGCCTAACACCATGGGTATCCATCCAGTCCTCACTCACACGCGCATAGTCATTGCTAGTGCAGACAATTTGTGCGTTTGGAGATGCACAAGGGAAGCATTCCAACTTCCCTTGGATTTTTCTCACCACCTCGGAGGCATTCTTACGCAAAGACTCCACAATAACAACTCTCTCTAGCGCAGGAGATTTTGAGAGCAGCATTTTCACAAAAAGCATTTCGACTGCGGATTGATCACTGAATGCTTCAATCTTAATTGTGTTAAGCATATGCAGCTCTTGAATAAATGAGCAACCGTTTTGATCCTCCAAAAGCCTTGAAGCAGCTTCTTGGTCATCCTTCCGACAGAACTATAACTCAAGAAGAAATGAAAAACAAGCCCAACTGTGAGGACATTTGAAAAAGCAAAACAAGAAGAATCATACATGATTGCCAAATATATACTCTACCTCATAAGCCATAATCCATAGTTCACATAGGTTGGGGCATTTTTGAAGCAATTGCATAGAAATGATGAGCTGCTTCCGACACCGAAAATCTAATTCATATAGCTTCAGCACTTGCAGATTTATTGCAGTTGGAAACATAGATACACGCATACACTAGAAAAATAGGAAATAAGAAACAAAATTAGCCACCACAAGAACTTTAACAAAACAGAAGGTAAAGAATTATATCTATCCAACCATTTTCCAAGTAAAATGAGTTAGATTCTCACCGACAAAGAAGAGCCACACAACCAAAGAGTCTTAATAGCTTTCAAATGCGGTGCCAACCATCTCGAATCAAAGTAATCATCAATAGGATCAATAACAGACAAGATTTCAAGCTGTGGAGGGCAGATCTCAAATTTATTGATCCCTCCACAATAATGGAGAGCCAGCTTTTCAAGCTTAGGAATACTAATACTAGAGGCAATTCCATTAACACTGCAGTTAAATACAACATTGAAGAAAGCTAATGAAGCGACATTGGAAAATATACCACAATCATTTACAGGCAAATTAATAAAGGGACCTTGGACTATCAGTTTCTTAATTGTCCTGCAAGAGAGTAAACAAAATGGCAGCTGATAATCTGGCTCTACATCACATAATAAATATAAGTTAAGTTCCTCCACACCATTTCTTGACAGAAAAAGACACCACCTATCAATATCAGATTGCTGCGGCAACGGAGAAGGATCACATTCAGCGTTTATCTCTAGAGTAAATCTCCTAACAGGCCCAGCACGGGAAAAGAGGATATTATTGATTATGTTGACCAGGGTTCTACCTTCATCATCTTTGGACTGTTGGAAACTTTGCACGAATTCCTCATCGAATGCAAGCCGCTGATGTTGCAACCAAACATGATTCCAGTGGCTTGAGAGCAGAGCAGTTCTGGCGGCGTCTCGGGTGGGCAAACACTCCAAAATTCTGTCCTTTACCTCTACCGGCAGCTCACTTATTAAATCCCTACTTGCATCCGCTACGGTTTTGAGTTTCCGAGCCATTAAATTGAAAGAACAGTGAGGCGCCACTCGAAATCAAACCCTAAAATGGTTCTATTCTTCACCTCTGATGTTTGGTTTGGTTAGGGTTGCGGATTAGGAAATCCAAAGGGAAATGGAGCAAGTAGCAGACGCCAGACGGAGAAGACTAATTTAAGGCCGGCCGCCGGTGGAGCTGAGTGGAGACTGGAGAGACAGAGACGGCTGAAATCCATAAGCAAGGTCTGGGCCTAGATTAGGGCGTGCATAATAATTTGGTGAAAACACGGTTAACTGATAAAACTGAAATTTTTTTTGGTTAATTATTTTTTAATAAAATTATTTCAATTCATCATTTATATATATTGACTAGTTTTTTCTACGCGCTTTGCGCGAAAACTTGTGCCCAATATTTAAACTCGATTAGTAACTCATTTTGAAATATATAAAATGTATTTGTAAAGTTTTGTTTTTATTGACGAAGTTGCACTCATAAATATTTATGTAAAGTTTATTTTGTTGATGTATTTGAAATTAACACAAGAAATACAAATTCATTGTGATGAATGTATACAACAATAATTTTAAATAATGGTATACAACGTTATATGGCAACTATTTTCTCCTTGTGTTATTTAGTCAATAAGTATCTTCCATTGTTTCTAATCTCACATAAAAGTATGTTGCTTACGGGTCCTATAAGATTTCAAAATGAAAGAAGAAAATGTTGTAACTATTAAAGAGTGTAATTTATAGGGTTTGTTATTTGTTGAATTGGACATCTAAAAATTAGTTATCGTTGTTTTTTTTTCTTACATGTAAAATGACATATGTTATGAAGGAAGCACATTGATGTAAAGGCAAATGAATAAAATTTGTTTAAATGTATTTTTCTTCTCGTTACAGATATATCCCTTCTAAATTCATATTGTCGTAGTGAAATCCAATAATATGTGAACCATCAAATCAAATCATGTATCCAAACATAAATAAAGTCATATATTAACTTACTATTAGCAAACATTTTAGAACATATGCGCTATAAAAGTTACATTTCAAAATTGAAGGACCAGTCTTGGCCATTTTTAAATCTAGCGGTCAAAGTTATAACTTTTTTTTTTAAAGTTACATAAGTGTAAATACTTCATTGTAAATATGGCATCGCATAGACAAACATATACACAAGAGGCGATTATATGTAGATTACATTAGGAGAATAAATTTTAAAAAAGAGAAGATAAATGCAAAATAAAAAAGTTTTAACAACCGAATGTTAAGAAAATAATTTATTAATTGACAAACAAATATATTTCTCTCATCTAGGACATTGAGAAATTCATTAGTACGAGTGACTAATGCATTAGAGACAATATATGTGAAGTATAACTTGAGCCTTTCATCGAGTAGTTCAATATCATTTTGATAAGTTATTCATTGAACTTTGTTGCCCTATAATTATTTCAAAGAAAATGTCAATAATTATTTGAAAATATAATCAATTATTTTAACAACATAGAATTATTTTTAAAGTTTAAAAATAATAAAAGGAGCAACCACTTCATCTTGTAATGTTATAGGCTTGTACAAGGTTTCAAGTTTGCTCTGACTCTATTGTGTTCAACTTTTCAATAACACAAACTTTACAACTCCATTATTTTTTCTCAGTTGTGATTTGAGGTATTAAAAGGTGAGATTCTATTGCTGAAAAAATATTAAAAATATATATATGTTATGAAAATGCAGCAAAATGAGCTTCCATTTAGAAAAAAAAAAAGCAAGTATATATATATTAAATTAATAAGTATGTGTGTGTATATATATATATATATATATATATATATATATATATATATAATTAATTCATGCAATAAGAAGAAAACATGCACAAGATGGACTTTGAAAATTTAAATTAATCATATCAATTTAACAGCCACTTTCATAAATACAAAACTTTGAAATTCTTTACTTTGACTGTTTTTAAGATATTAAGCAGTATATATATATATACTTTGACTGTTTTTAAGATATTAAGCAGTATATATATATATATATATATATATATATATATATATATACTCCTTGGTATCTAATTAGTATACTCTTCATTAAAGAAAATTCACTCCATACTTATTTTCACTCCAGAATAAGTATTTGTCAATATTTCACTCTTCTACATACTTTAATACAAACATATCAAGAATAAAACCCAAATTATATGAGAAACATTTTCACACTCATGTAGAAACATTCAAAACAATAAATTAGAGTATAAGCTCTAGAGGTAATAAAAAGAAAAAAAAAAGTCCGAAATATTATCCAAGCTATATCTCATAACTTCATCATTCCAAGAACAATAAGTAAAAGATTTGGTTGCAGTGTTGAGTGAAATAATGAGGGCATTGCAGTGTTATATTAGATCATATAGGTTTTTAGCTCGCTGCTTATATGGTTGTAATTTTGAATGTTCTCCCAGGACTTAAAAGAATATTATTTTTGAAAGGAAAAGAATATATATTATTATTGCATTAAAAATTTGCTCTTTTCCTCCTCTCCTCAATATATATCTGTGCCGCAATTTTCATTTATGGAGATAGTATTACTAATTAAGAGATTAATAAACCTATACCAGCACAACATTCAATCAGTCACTAAGAATACCACATTGATTATTTATTTATTTCGAGAAGTAATGGTTTCAATATTACAACAGAAATTTTCAGAAAACATGCATTTTAACAAATTTTGACTCTTCCACATACTTTAATACAAACATATCATGAACAAAATCAACTATATGAGAAGCATTTTCACATTCATCTAGAAACATTCAAAACAACAAACACACCCTATTCGAACAATAATAAGAACAAAACTGGAATTAATGATAAATACACTATCAAAATTCATCCGTACACTTAAACTAAGAATCCTTATTCTACAGTTCTAAATGCTTATGATTGCTAGCATATGAACCGCAAAAGTGTTTGCATGTAAACTATGACTATCTGATCAAAGAAAAAAAGTAGTGGGTAACTGTTACTTGCAAATCTTAAAAAATAATTCTAAAATATGGTGAAAGGTCTGGACTTGAACTCAATAATATGGGAGTAATTTTAAAAATCACCAATAAAACAAACCATTTTCCCGGGCAACATTTAGTGAATTCTTATAGAAGTTCTGGTAATGATTTACGTGAGAAATACTGGAATTAATGATAAATACACTATCAAATCTTATAAAAATTAACAGAATTAATCAATAAATTTACCTTCGATTTGATGAATAAAATTAGAAGAAACCATGCAATAATAACTCCACTTGAACATTGAACCGCGATTTTCGATCAAACCCATTGAATCCATTTAATTGCTTCAACCCTTCAACCATTGAATCGCTTTAATTGCTTCCATCGTTCAACCCAATCTCTGGGTCGAATATCTTGTTTTTCCCTGATTGCTTAAAACCTCTGTGCTTATCGTTTTAATGTTTGGAAGTTTTTAGGGGAAAATGAAGAAAGTGAATGATTGATTGTGGCTCAGCAGCTTCTTACGCTAGAAAAATGAACAAAGGAGCGGAAGAAACCTAGGAAAGGGGGAGAGAATTAAAACTAATGGAGGAAAAACGATAATATTAATGGCCTTAATTATATTTAACGGCAGTTAAGTATATTTAACAGTAACAGAAATGTTTGGGCATTTTTGACAATAAAAGTATAATGTACAACATTAATAAGACAATGTACAAGACAATCAGCAGTTAAAAAATGAACAAAAACCAGGGATATAACCATCATTGAAACTTATTATGTTTTTAGACTAGTTTTTTTTTTAATAGTGGATGCGAAAAAACACATGCCTAATATTGATATTTTATTAAAAAAAATAACTAACAAATTCTTATTAATTATAACTAGTACGGAATGGATTTGTTATTAGGCATGTGCTAAAAACCTCTGTGCTAAAAATTCTTATTTTATTAATGCATGGATTTGTTATAATATTTAAAGAATATTTGGATCAATATACAATTATATATATTATAACATCGAATATTATATAGCGCAACTGATGAAATTGATTGAATCGATTATGTTTTCTGATGTTTTCCTTTGAATTAGAACAAATAATTGTCCAATTACCCAGGCGTAGATAAAAAATTTTTATTATATATTGAGATAATAAAAATAAAGATGAAATTATAAAAAATTCTAATATTGAACGTGTACATTTATTTGATTATAAGATTAGTACAAAAATATTACTCAATTAATTGAATAATATATGACTTGTTTGTCTAAAATTATCTTTAAAAGATCTATAAGTAATATGACTTATATAATTATATTATTACTAAAATAAATATGAGAAAATGAGAAATAAATTAATTGTAATTATTATAAAAATAAATTCAACTACCAATGCTTAACTTAATTATCATAATAATTATTAGGCAATTATTATTAGTCAATTACACTAATATATGTGTAATTATACTTTTATACTTTAAGTATATTCATTTTCCCCATATTGCATTTAGTTTTATCTTCCTCCTCCATATTTGAATGAATTAATTTTAATTATTATAAAAATCTAACAACCCATGTTCAATTAATTTTTTTAAAGTTTAAATAACTTAGAGTGCCAAAGGCCTTGTGGTCAAGCGGCATGAAGTGATTCTCCCAAGTGGGAGGTCATGGGTTCGAGTACCTTCAGTAGGTTGAGAAAGTATATGGACATGCAACAGGGTCAATAGTATTTCAAAAAAAAAAATAACTTAGAGTTTTTAAAAGGAAAGTATAATTAACTATTAAAGTTTTTAAATAATTTTCAGTCAATTAGTAATATCATTTTCTTTTCCCGATAAATGATTTTACTTTTATTAATAGTGTTGATACGTGAGTATACATATTATCAATTTATAGATATTAGTTAATTTCTATTTTACATTTTCTTAATAAATAAGCTTTATTAATTATTTGACCAATAAAATAGTTCATTAATTGACTACAAAAGTTTAGGCGGGGAATGAAATAGGAGGATTTTACTTTTATATATAGTATAGAATATAGATTACGATCTTTTTATATTTTAAATCAATTAGTAATATCATTTTTCTCGGAATAATGGTCAAATAAACCACTAAACTACACACAAAACTGCAATTAGGCTATCGAACTCAAAAAGAATGCAATTGGATTCCTGAACTATATAAACTCATGTAATTAAGTATAAATTGACATGTTTTCAAAAAAAAAGTCCAAATTGACCTGTTTACCTACAATTGTGATGACATGGTGGTTACTAATTTTAAAATAAACTTTTTAAATAATTTTAATTAAAATAATTAAATAATAATAATAATAATAAAATTAAAAAAAAAACAGACGTCTCCGGCAGTTCTTCTATTTTTAAATTTTTTTTTTTTAATTATTAGTGTCGATTGGTATGTGTAAATTAATATCAGGCAACCTTATCTAGGAAAAATGAAAAGAATTACGTAGTAATATTTACCTAATTTTTGTTCCATTTTTAATTGATGATGTAGAATATTATTATTGAAATATTTCCGTTTCATTTTTAATTTCCGATCCTTTTTTAATTTATCTTTAATATTGTTTATAATATGCCTTTATTATTTATGATGTAGAATGTTTTCCTTTTTTAATTAAATTGCAATGATATGACCATTTCCTTTTTCATTTTAGTTAATTATGGATTTTTTTTTTATTTACAGTCAATTATTAATATTCATTTCCTTTTATATATTCAATCAATTAGTAATATCAGATTCATTTTTAGTCGATTTTTTTTTATTTTCAGTTAATTAGTCAATTAGAATAATAGATCCACTGGTATTTTTACCTAATTTCTGTTCTATTTTTAATTAATGATGTAGAATATTATTATTGAAATATTTTCATTCTATTTTTAATTTACCTTTACTATTGTTTAAAATTTAAAATATGTCTTTACTATTCTTATGTTTTTATATATAGTATAGATTAATATTATGCTAATTATGACGTCCATGTATTATGAATAAGTATGGTAATTAAGGAGTATATATTAAAATTAAAAAATAATGTATATTTTAATTTAATTTAATTATGGACGTAATATGTGTATGTTTAATTTTCTTTAATTTTATCCGTAACATATATGTGTATGTTTAATTTTCTTTAATTATGTCCGTAATATGTGTACCATTAATTTCTTTAATTGATTAGATAAAATTACGGCAAGTATAAAAAACCGTTTAATAAAAGTATCATGTTTGAACTAATTTCTCAATGACCATAATTATTAAGATTTTATTCCAAAGTAACCATTAGCATAATTTTATATGTGTAATAATCTGTGAATTGAAATAATTTACATAATTGTATGGACGTAATAATATGTGAATTAGCATAATAATACGTGAATTGAAATAATTATTATAATTTTGTTAATCTCCTCTTATTATGGATGTAATATGTGTATTATCAATTTCGTTAACTGATTTGATAAAATTTATATTACGAACAACAATATTAATTCATTAGTTGTCATAATTTTTAAGATTTTATTCAAAAGTAATCAAATGAAACGCACGGGTAATTGACATTATCTGAAGTAAAAATATATAAAATTATCGTAAGAATGAAATCTCTATGTTTAATGACCATAATAAATTTAGATGTTAAATATTGTGTAATTACCACGGATTATTTAGATGGTAAATAGTATATGGTAATTACCTATATAGATTAGCATATTAAACGGATTAACATATGGAACAATGTTATAAAAAAGGAAGGAAGCCTTTTAGATAAAATATATTAGGAATAATATCAATTAAATAAAATATCATAGGAATTTCTCAATTCTATATTTATAATTACCTTTATAAACAGATTTAATAGGAAAATTTAGTTACAAACTTATATTAAGAGTTATGGATTATTATTATTNAGAATGAAATCTCTATGTTTAATGACCATAATAAATTTAGATGTTAAATATTGTGTAATTACCACGGATTATTTAGATGGTAAATAGTATATGGTAATTACCTATATAGATTAGCATATTATTAAACGGATTAACATATGGAACAATGTTATAAAAAAGGAAGGAAGCCTTTTAGATAAAATATATTAGGAATAATATCAATTAAATAAAATATCATAGGAATTTCTCAATTCTATATTTATAATTACCTTTATAAACAGATTTAATAGGAAAATTTAGTTACAAACTTATATTAAGAGTTATGGATTATTATTATTATTAGGAAAATTATATTAAGAATTTTAGATTATTATTACTACGGAGTATTATATTATTATTATTATTATTATTATTATTATTATTATTATTATTATTATTATTATTATTATTATTATATTAACATAATAGATTTTAAATCGAGGCTACAAAATTTAATATTATTATTTCATTTATTCAAGTATAGTAATCACCATTTTTTAACTAATAAGTGTGAATTAGTATTGTGCAATTAATGATAAAGATTAAGAATAATTGGAACCAACAATCAATGATACAATGACCCATGTTTAGCTTCCAATGCACCATTTTTTATAAAATGAAGAATTGGAATGGTAAAACGAACAATTGGAATGAATAATTGAGGATTTATTCAAGTATAGTAACCACCATTTTTACCAAATTACATAAGCATCCGTAAATGGGAAAGATCAAGATTGCAAATTCTACAATATATAGATGAGCATCCGTAGATTGCTAGTTATTTTGCACAGTACAACTAAAAAGATGGATAGTTAAATAAGGTATTATCATTCAAAATCTTGTAATACAAAGTTACAATACAATGTTTTTCCATTAGAAATTACCAATCACAGTAATGTGATTAAAATATATAATTATAGAAAACATTTGATTGTTCACTACAATCACTCTGAAAATTGTAATTTTACATACGTGATACGTCCATGGCAAAATTGGCCTAGCTACTTGAAACCTTATCAGCAAAAATTAAAGCATATTGAGCTGTTAAAATCAAACTAAATCACAGTACTACAAAATACTCTATGGAATGCAGACTACACCATAAGGATCTCCAACATGCAGAATGAATCANATACGTCCATGGCAAAATTGGCCTAGCTACTTGAAACCTTATCAGCAAAAATTAAAGCATATTGAGCTGTTAAAATCAAACTAAATCACAGTACTACAAAATACTCTATGGAATGCAGACTACACCATAAGGATCTCCAACATGCAGAATGAATCAACTAAAAATTAAATCATACCGCATACCATAACAATTCTACGCGTGTTAAAGTTCGATCTTCGACTTCGTAGAATTACAGATTATAGATCTCTAACTAATAGTGAGAGCACAGATATTGGTACGTTGTGAGAGAAGAGTCATTTCTCATCATTATATAGTGGAGGATAAACATAATATGGAAGATTTTTCAAAAGGAAAGTATAATTAATTTTAATTTTATGTAAATATAGATGATTGACATGTAAAATTTTTACTACAATATTATATAATTTTTTCATTCTAATATAGTTAATTACATGTCAATTATATAAATATATATAGATATATAGATATAGATATAGATTATCATATCACTAATCACCAATCA
>NC_044922.1:19168102-19179736 GCF_003576645.1 Ipomoea triloba
TATATATTAATATATTAATATTAAGAATAATACCATATACCATATTATCAATTATCAATTATATATCACCAATCACCCATCACCCATTAATATTAACAATATTACCATATTATCATATTATCATTATCATATATTACCATAATAATATTATAGGATGGATAATTAATAAAATAATAAAATAATAAATAAATAAAATAAATGATTTTACCAAAATACCCCTAAGTTTTGGGGGGGAAATTTGGGAGGAGGAAATTGTTTTTATATATAGTATAGATATAGATTAAAATGAAAATAAAATTATTTATTATATTAATCCAATATATAATGTCTACAAATATTATTCTGATTAAAGAATATAAAAAATATATATGGTAGGTGCATGTATATGGTAAAGTTAATTGAAAAGATAACGAAAGTTATAACGGTAAAAATATTTTCGTTCAAAAAATTGTATAGTACAACTCTAAAAACACAATGTACCAAATAGTTTGTACTAAAAACATGAACATATATAAATTAAGGATATAACTTTCATTAAGATTTATTATGTTTTTAGATATAATGACTATTTTATTGTGTGAAAGTATGAGTTGAAAGTTCTTTATATAAAATTGTATATTAATATTAAATATAATAAGAGTCAAGGAAGGTAAAGGTATAATCGAAAATCAGGAATCAGGCTAAGTCGCAAGGCTGAAGGGCAAAGGCAAATTGTTGAACTAGGGCCTAGGAATTTCATTTTTTTTAAAAGAATTTTACATTATATATTTATTTATTTGTATATTTCATATTATATATATATATATATATATATATATATATATATATATTAAAGTTTAAATGTAGAAACCTTTTCACATGAGAAGTGTGAATTAATTCTAGTCATGGATGTTGTGTTGATGTGTGGTTGTTTTTTTTTTTTTAATGACGCATGGATTGGGTTATGTGAGGGGTTTTAAGTAATTTTGTTTTATTTTTCTATCATAGTTTTAATTATTTTGAGGTGTTATGCATGCTTTTAGGATCAGTAATTAAGGTAATTCAGGATTCTCTTAATCATTTTTGATATTCTACTGTCTTTGTGTAACTTCATAACATCACTCTTCTGGCTTCACTTTTTTCCGGCTTCACTGTTCGATCGACGTGGGATTGTCGTGCATCCGTCTTTGTGTGTTGTGTGGGGTGGTTCGTTGGTATGGAGTCGCCATGTATTTTTTTTAACCGATTGTATTCATTGTAATTGGTTCTGGTGATTTGTTTGTTGTTTGGTGTTGGTTCTTGTTTTTTTTTCGTCATTTCTGCGTTTGCCCGAAATGGAAGTAGTGTTAAATTTTTTTGTTTTGAGTGTCATGACCACAATTCAATCATGTAGTAGTTGCGATGTAATCCTTCCGTAGTTCAATTCGCAAGTTAAAGCTATTTTGCATCTTGTTAGAATGTTAGTTGTGTTAGAAAGTTAGTTGGAGTAGAATGGTAGATAGAGCTGATTGTTAATTGGTATGGAGTATTAGGTGTGTCTATATATATGTATGTTAGTATGCAATAAGTAGTAATAAGGAAATACAGAACATGGGTATCGATCCAGTCCTTACTCATACGCGCATAGTCATTGCATGTGCAGACACTTTGTGCTTTTGGAGATGCACGAGGAAAGCGTTCCAACTTCCATAATATTTTTCTCACAGGAGGCACTCATACACCAAGACTTCACAATAACAACTCTCTCTAGCGCAGGGGATTTTGAGAGCAGCGTTTTCATAAAAAGCATTTCGAGTGCAGATTGATGACTGAATGCTTCAGTCTTAATTGTACTGTGTTAAGCTTATGCAGCTCTTGAATAAATAAGCAATCGTTTCCATCCTCCAAAAGCTTTGAAGCAACATCGTTCAGTTTGTTGTCGTCCTCCCAACCTAACTATAACTCAAGAAGAAATGAAAAGCAAGCACAACTGTGAGGACATTTGAAAAAGCTAAACAAGAAGAATCATACATGATTGCCAAATATATACTCTACCTCAACCTCCATAATATGCAGTTTAGATAGGTTGGGGCATTTTTGAAGCACTTGCATAGAAAAGATGAGCTACTCCCGAGTCCCGATAACCAAAATTTAATTCATATAGCTTAGCACTCGCAAATTTATTGCAGTTGGAAACACATATTCATGCATACACTTGAAAAATTGGAATTAAGAAACAAAATTAGCCACCACAATAACTTTAACAAGCCAAAAGGTAAAGAATTGTATCTATCCATCCATTTGCATAAAGTAAAACGAGGCAGATCCTCACCTCCAACTAAGAGACACAACAAAAGAGTCTTAATGGCTTTCAAATGCGGTACCAACCATCTCGAATGAACAAAATCATAAATAGAACCAATAACTGACAAGATTTCAAGCTTTGGAGGGCTGATCTCAAACTTATTGATCCCTCCACAATGCTCGAGAGCCAGCTTCTCAAGCTTAGGAATATTAATACTAGAGGCAATTCGATTAACATTGCGCTTAAATTTAACATTCAAGAAAGCTAATGAAGTGACATTGGAAAATATACCACAGCATTTACAGGCAAATCAATCAAGGGACCTTCGACTATCAATTTCTTAATTGTCCTGCAAGAGAGTAAACAAAATGGCAGTTGATAATCTTGCATTAGACCAGCATATAAAGATAATTTAAGTTCCTCCACACTGTTTCTTGACATAAAAAGACACCACCTATCAAAATCAGATTGTTGCGGCTCAGGATCATATGTAGTGTCTATGTCTAGAGTACATTTCTTAACAGGCCCAACACGGAAAATGGTCTAGTGGCTCTCCCGTATAGGAGGTCATGGTTCGACCCCCAATAGGGACAGTATTGACTCTTTGTGTTTCAGTAGGTTGATAAAGTACCATGTACAATACTACATTGTAACAGAGTCAGTAACACTCAAAAAAAATTCTTTAATTTAATTAACATCATGTTCAAACTAAACATGCTCGAAAAATAATGAAGTAATGTTGTAAAATATACATCATGCATTTACCAAGAAGCCAAAAAGAAAACCACATTGTAGAGCACCATTTCTTGATAGATTAAGATCAAAGTAACTTCAAATCGAACTGTGGGAAAATCTGGTGGTCTAGAGCTATGGAAATCAAACTGGAAATAGTTTTTGGGAGCTGGTAAAATGTGGAAAGCATGAAATAGAAGCCAAATTGATTCTGAAGGTGATGGCAGTTTAGTTTGTTATACTTAATACATCGCTCCAGCACGGTTCAAAAATCTGAAAAATGCTATTGTAATATGCATATCCATATCCAATATGGATCTGCTAAACGACCCAATCTTGAATATTGTCTTAAGCATCTTCAAATCTTGATTGATTCTTGAAGCAGCATCTTTGTCATCTTTGTCAATCCACCTACTCGACTATAACTCAACAAGGATGATGAAAAACATGTTAGGGAAAATAAAGAATCAAATCATTCCATGAGTGTATGAGATACACTTTTCTACATATTTTTAATCACCCTATATAAACAACCAAGATAAAAGTTGTTGATAAATTACTCGTATTGCAACGAGACCATTCAACATGGGGAAGAAAAATTATGAAAAATTTCAAAATTCTCTCTAGCTCGATACCCATCCAACTTTCAAAATAAGCAATAATGGTGAGTAAATGGAGATTCTGATACCCTATTCTTAAGACTTTATGGGAAGATTATGATGCCCCATTGCAAGATATTTCGGGGGGAATTTGAGGGGAAAAAACACATGATATGACTAATTGACTACTCATTACTATATAAATCTTCCACCCTTTCAAAAAAAAAAAAAAAAAAAAATCTTCCACAAAACACATACAATCGTGAGTGAATTTCCGTAGATTACATGTCTTACCGGCATGTTTTCTGCTTTAATCTCCAGTTCGAATAGGTTGGGGGATCTTTCAAGCAATTTCAAAGCAACAGTGATCTGACCAAAGTCTGTATATGAATCCATCTCCCATATTACTTGCAGATTTGCTGTTGGGAATGCCTGTGCCACTACTGCAACATCGTCAAGCTTAAAAACAGTAAAGGAAACAAAAATTAGCCATGAGAAGAACTCTAATATAATTTAACAAGCCAGAAAGCCAAAAAAAAAAATAATAATCCTTGCCCACATAAAAGCGAAATTACCCAATAGGATAAGATAGTGAATCGGTAAACCACACTAACATACATAGTGGTCTGAGGTGAGAACCTGTGCTTGGTGCACAGAAACATACAATTGAGGTGCTCGTGCAGGCATACATACTTGCATTAAGATGAGGAGAAAGTAAAGAATCTCACCAATAACAAATCGCGGCCATATACACAAACAGCCTTCATTACTCTCAAATGAGGTGAAGTCCAACTCTGTTGAACAAGATGATAAATAAAAGCCAAATCCAAGCTTTTAAGTTTTGGAGCACATATCTTAAAACTTTTTTATCCCAACACAAAAACGGAAAGAAAGCTTCTCAAGATTAAAGACAACTCCAATAATTCTACTCTTAAACTCAACCTTATAGAAAACTAATGAAGTGACGCTAGGAAATATACAACCAGCAGCATTTACCGAGCAACCAAAATAAAAATTGAAACCCCCGAGTTTCAATTGCTTTAATTGTTGGGCACGAGATTATACCAAACGGCAACTTATATTGTTTTCCAAATATAGTGATATTAAGCTCCTCAACTCCATTTCTTGATAGATAAAGGCACCAACGATCTATGTCGGATTGCTGCGGCATAGGACCTTCCAATTCCGGGCAAGAAATGCACAGACTAAATTTCTTAACCGGAACAACACGGTGCAAGAGAATGTTGTTTATGATGCTCATGAGCGCTATGCGTTTATCACCTTGCCATTTTCTGAGACATTCAAAGAAGTCCATATCGAACACAAGCCGTCCATGGTGCAACCAAACATGTTTCCAGTGAGTGGAGAGTAGAGCAGTTCTGGCAGCGTCTCGAGTGGGCAAACACTCTAAAATCTTGTCCTTTACATCGTATGGAAGCTCACTTATTATATCCATTGGATCCAAAACAACAACCTTAATTAGCAGCTTTCTAGTTCCAATTCAGCATATATATGGGATAATTCCTATTTCATATATAGCATCTTATTGGATCTGATCTTGTATATGGCCATATGGTGAGTTCCATATAGCATTGAAATACATCCGTGTATGCGTATTTCTCTCTGATTTGAAATTTCCAATGGCCTATATAGCATTGTAATGAATGTGTGGATAATTAACAATATAATGGCTTGTGACAAATATATCAATATTAAATTTTTATAATGTGTGGCAATTACATTAAAATGGCTTGTGAAAATGAGTGCTCAATGTATTTGTACACGTCAAATCCACATAAGCACCCGGAGGTCATTTGTTAACACTTATGAAGAGAATAATAGGTTCAATAACTTATGAATAATTACTAACACTCTGTATAAAGTAAGGGTGTAAGACCAAGAAAATAGAAATAAAATCATTTTTCAAGGCCCACAGAAGGAAGCTTTCACATCTCGTTTAGCTCCATCTTTTGCATGCCAGAGATTTTGAGAGCAAAAGTACTTCAGGTGTTTGATCCAATCTTGATTGTGTTAAGCAATTTCAGATTCGGAAGACCCTTACAAGTGTTGTGGGCTCATAGTTACAATGGCAGAATGTGAACCTATGGATCGGAGATTGATTGTCACCTGGCCTTGTGAATGTGAAAACAATGTGATAAGTGCAAAAGATGCCAACTTCATAAGGTTATTCTTGAATCATTTAGTGCATAATTCATGGTTTTTATGATTGATTTGGTCCTAAATTGCATTAGAATACATTATATTGTCATCGTACCCCGTTCCACACTTTGCCGATTGTTTTATAGGTAAAAGGAAGTGCTTAAAGACAGGAAATGGCAATATTTTGGAGAAGAATTCACAAGCAAAAGTTGGAGGACGAAATAGGCCTTGGACGCGCCCATGGACGCGCGTCCAGGCTGGCGTCCAAATATTCCCTCTCTGAAGTTTTGAAAGCAGAACAGAGACCTGCCCTGGACGCGCGTCCAGGCCGGCTAGAATTCAACTCTCTGAAGTTTTGAAAGCAGAACAGAAGCCTGCCTTGGACGCGCCATTGGACGCGCGTCCAAGGTGGCGTCCAAAAATCATCCCTCTAAAGTTTTGAAGACAGAACAACAGCATGCCTTGGACGCGCGTCCAGCCAGGCGTCCATTGCGGAAATTTGGCGGTTATTCACTTTTAAAAAGGGGTGAGGGAATCATTTGAAGGGGATTTTTGGACTTTTGGCTCCAAAGAAGAACTTTTTCTCTCTCTAGGTTTTAGCTCTCAAATTCTCTCCATTCCATAGCTCAATTGCACTCCAAAATCATGTTCCATAGCTAGATTTAGAGAGGAATTCACATTTCAAGATTGTATTGAACAAAGTACTCAAGGATTCTACTTCAATTTCAAGCTAAGTTTCATTTTCTATTCTTGCATTTCAATTCCTAATTGTTGATTTGATTCTATTGCTTTGTTAATTCAATTGCTTTTTTATTTCAATTTTCACTATGAGTAGCTAGATCTTTTGAAGATTTGAATCAATTAGTCTTGCATGATCTCCCTTGAGTTCTAATTTCTTAAACCTAGGATTAGATAATGCTTGTTTGATGATTGATTGTGGATTGGGATGTTTGTCTTGACTCTATGCCAACAAGGATCCGGTTGCAATAGAGGATTAGGATAGGAATACTCACCTACGAGAGTAGGGAGTGTACCAAGCCCTCACCATTCACTTTTCCTCCTCACCTTTGAGAAAAGGGAGATTGGAAGGCAAGAGGCACACCAAGTGTTTGATGAATTGCCTCTTCTAGCCTAGCTCTTATGAGAATAAAGCTAAGGCATGGTAGAGAGGCCGCCGTCCACGAGAGTGGCGTTGGCATTAGTGAACTTGTCTCAATCTTGTCCAATAAGCATTGCTAAGTCCTAGGACCATAGGAAATCAAGGGTAAACATGCTTGATGAGTTGGTTCGAATCCTTTTCTCCTTAATTGTTTACTATCCTTTTGCATTTGCTTGTTTCGTTCTTAGCATGATTCATACTATATACTCTTCGGACTAGCTTTCAAACACTTTAAGCTCTTGTGATTAATCCGCTTGCTTACCAACTCCCTTACGCCTTCCTAGAGGACGACACTCTTCACACACCACTATACACCGCATACATCCATCCCACCATACGTTGAAAATACGCTTTACACAATGAATTGAAGATACATTTAAACAAATAAAATAAGCATTCGTCACTAGAATGAGCCACATCCTCTACTATAATAAAGCAGAAACTTTTTAGTAATTAAAAAAAGAAAATACTTCCCGCCCAAACATAGCTTTGCCTTTTGAGCTGAATTATTGTGATAATAATTGTTCAATGTTCAATTATTGCGTCAATAATGTGCCGGCTGGGATTGAGGAGTTCTGGTGTAAAGAGACGGTTCGAATTACTATTTAATTACTTTTCGTTTTCGATGCATTTGGTTTAATTAGTTGTGATAATATTTAAAGATTAAACGTCCATGGGTATCCGAAACATTAGCATTAACTACCATTTGTAATCACTTCTTCCTTTGCAGCTATAAAAACAGTTCGTCCATAGCAAATCAAATACAAATCTTCAATCACCAAATACATAGATTCTTTACAATTCAGAGAAAGTTTTTACATGCTCAAATTTCCCATGTAACATAAAGATAACTGAGTTTTTCATAGGCAACTCAAAGTTCAAAGAAGAACTGCTGATGTGGTGACAAAAGGTATTATTTCTTCTTTTTTACTTTAACAATGTGTAAGTGTGTTTTTAAACATTGGATTGTGAACTTTGTACTGCATCAGAATGTAGCTTCATTTGTAGAGAAATGCAAAAGTTAGTAATGAATATCACAGACAGCACCCAGGTACAAAGGAATATTGAGGTATAGGTTATCAGGTTAGGGTTGTTGGGCATTACATCTACAGAATTGAGGGCGAAGCATATCAATGTACACAGATTTCATATTTATATGAAAGCAGAGAGGTAAAATCTTTTTTCCCATGATTTCTTTATAGACACCACTTTTAGACTAAACTAAACACTAAGCCCTAGAAGTATTTAAAGCTATATGCCTTTTAGAAGCTCTTAGACTCAAAAATGATTGATGTAACTGATATATCGCTAACATATTTGACAGTGATGCACTGAAGAGATGTCTATTGGATATGTTATCCTCAACATAAAGCTAAAAAAGACCAACCAAGCAACTGTCAAACTGGAGAAGATGATTGATGAGGAAATTTGTTGAAAACAAACAATTACATGTGTGTTCTGTGGCAAGACATTCATGCCCTTGAGGCATTTTATTTTAATGTCAAACATTTTAATTTCTGCACTGTTTTTATATTTTTATTGTTATATTCTCTATATATTCTATACTCTTTTTTATTACTTGCAAAACATTGACAGGTACCACATCTAAATGGGGTTAAAGAATTCTTGGTTATCACAAATTTTTATTCCTTTAAAACCAGTCCTCATCGTTACATGATAAAATTCAATTATTAAACTGTTGTGGAAAGAGTACAAAAATACCAGTTTTCCTATGCATATGTATCGGCTCAAATCCTTTTCATCACTGAAATCTAAAGAAGGCCTTGACTCTTGAAGAGAAGGAGCTATTTGGTAAGTTCTAATAAATTTATTTTCAGACATTTAATAATTTTTTTACATCATCATACTAATATTTTTTTTAGATGTTATTGGTCAAGTGATGGAAATACATTCTCCACAGGAGAAAGTAATTGCTGGGAAAACTTCAAGGCTAATAGATTTTGTCATTGAGGATTTGCACTATGTTTTTTTTGAATTCTAATATATTATACTTTTTGTCTACTTATTGAGTTCAACACATCTCTAATTTTAAGTTTAATCTAAACCATATATATAACTATATGTTCTTATAGGTTGACAGTAGTTTCTCTGTAACAACTTTAATTTATATATTGTACACAATTCAGTTTGTACTTAATGTTGTACTGAAATTGAAGTTCTTGGACTATTTCTCTGATGTCTAAAAGTATTTGATTTCCAATTTGCTTCCTAACTTTAATTCAAACAATTTATTGTCCATACTAACTTGATATACACTCTGACTCACTAATTATAGCAAATATAAATGTAAATATTTGCTTAAACTGATGCCTTACTGTTTTAGTGTAGGTATTTAATATTATAGAGTAACTTTATTTTCCATATTAATGTGCTGATAACTTCTAGACTACAGTTGATAGGGAACCTGCCACTATAAAATAATTCTGGCATGCACATGAAAGAAATTTTAGTCCCTGAAGAGAATATATAATACTTGACATGTGCTGGGGGATATCAGACTTTAGAATCCTTTGTTTACCCAGTTGCTAGGGAACCTGCCACTATAAAATAATTCTGGCATACACATGAAAGGAATTTTAGTCCCTGAAGAGAATATATAATACTTACTTGACATGTGCTGGGGGATATCAGACTTTAGAATCCTTTGTTTACCCAATAGGCTATTATTTCACCCATACAATCCTGCATACAATAAACATAATAAAATAAATCCTTCCACTAAGGCTCACAACTATATTGAGAAGCATAATTACTGAAAAATGCCCATGTATGTGTGCATATAATTTTTTTAATAATTAAAACTCTATGAAAATTAACTACCAGTACAGGTATAACATAGCATGAAATGAATCTGAAAATTAACTAGCAGTACAATCCAAATGGTAAGATACACTTATCTCTAATAAAATATATAACTGATAGATGAACAATCTGCATGCAATACATTAAACACCCTGTAAATCCTTCGTTAGAATAGTGGTAAAAAAAATACAAAAAATTTCTTTTTAAATTCATATAACAATTGCAGATCAAGCAAGCAATGAACTTCCGAAGGTCGACATTCATTTCTAAAATGGAAAAAGAAACCCTAGATCTAGATTTTTTTTTTAGAAATTTCACAACAATTAAAGTAGAAATGGTATTTTTGGGTTTAAATATGAGAAATTAGGCACAAATCCTATGCATATGCTCTGCTCAATTACATGTATTAGAAATCCTTACGTAGACAATTACACAAAGAATCACATACCTGGCTTCCAACAACAGACTCTATACTTGATTATTTTGCCTTCAATCTTAGCTTGAGTAGAGTAATCTTCCCAGATATGTAATTGGATATGATCATCGAAGATATGAGATAGCTACGCTGAGAAATGCAGAGAGAGACAGACGAAAATGAAGAAAAACAAAAAACACAAAATGGATTATGGGCGGGTTATATTTGATAGACTTATGGGCTGTCCATTTTGATCAAATGCAACATAGAATGAAACCTTTCTAATATAAGGCCCATATGTATATATTTACTCATTCTTAATTGCAACTTATTTGGTATTATTTTTGTAGAAAATTGTTATCCTACATCTAATATTGTATTCTAAAAAATTGTCAACAATTATTTATGATATTTTTCAAGGTTCACTATCTACTTCGTTGAACGTGGTAACTGCTAATTGGCAAATTATGCTATAGACCCGGGTCCACCTTGCAGTCTATGTTCACAAATTTAGGACTTTATATTCACAATTTTAGAATTTTATATTTATAATTTTAGATCGCAATATACAAAATTACATTACTCAATATTTACAATTTTTGAACTCTATATTTACAATTTTGTTATATAGATTCAAAAAATTGTGTTATACTGTTGAACATATAGTTATGAAATTGTGAATACAGACTTATAGAGTTATAAAATTGTGAACATAGAGTTATGAAATTGTGAACATGAAGTTATGAAACTGTGAACATGGAGTTATGAAATTGTGAACATAGAGTTGTGAAATTATGAACATGGGATTATGAAATTATGAACATATATCCGGATCTACCTTGCAAGGTGGATCCAAGTCCATGGCATAACAACTGTAGTATTGTAATATTACAATTTTAATAATTTGTAATTTAAATTCAATTTGTATTAAGTTGTATACCTTACTTTTTTTTTTATATAATAATTAGTGAAACATATATTCCTAATTAACAACTCTTTTTTTTTTCATCTAAAAAATGTGAATAAAAAAAATACTAATGAACATACTTTATTTCATTAATAAACTTTAACAATGAATATTTATACAAAATATCATTTACGTTAATATTAATATTTTTTTTGAAAGAACCAAACTCAATTAATCAATTGAGAAATACAATGGGGGGGGGGGGGGCCACCAAACCAACTATGAAGATCAGTGTACGAACGTGCAGCCCGGGCTAAAGTGTGAGCATACACATTCACTGATCTATTGATATAGCTAATGCCAAAAGCTTGAAAAAAAGAGAGATCAAAATACTATCTCTAATCACAGTACTAGCATATGATAAATCTTGAGAAGAATCATTGAAGCTAAGACAAACTTGCTGGCAGTTGGTTAGGATGCATATTTTCTACCACTGTTTACTCTTTAGCAAGAAAGAGCCTCCTTGATGGCAAGAGTTTCGGCTAAACGGGCTTCATTCACCAGACGTTAATATTA
>NC_044922.1:19179761-19215995 GCF_003576645.1 Ipomoea triloba
TCCTTCGTTAGAATAGTGGTAAAAAAAATACAAAAAATTTCTTTTTAAATTCATATAACAATTGCAGATCAAGCAAGCAATGAACTTCCGAAGGTCGACATTCATTTCTAAAATGGAAAAAGAAACCCTAGATCTAGATTTTTTTTTTAGAAATTTCACAACAATTAAAGTAGAAATGGTATTTTTGGGTTTAAATATGAGAAATTAGGCACAAATCCTATGCATATGCTCTGCTCAATTACATGTATTAGAAATCCTTACGTAGACAATTACACAAAGAATCACATACCTGGCTTCCAACAACAGACTCTATACTTGATTATTTTGCCTTCAATCTTAGCTTGAGTAGAGTAATCTTCCCAGATATGTAATTGGATATGATCATCGAAGATATGAGATAGCTACGCTGAGAAATGCAGAGAGAGACAGACGAAAATGAAGAAAAACAAAAAACACAAAATGGATTATGGGCGGGTTATATTTGATAGACTTATGGGCTGTCCATTTTGATCAAATGCAACATAGAATGAAACCTTTCTAATATAAGGCCCATATGTATATATTTACTCATTCTTAATTGCAACTTATTTGGTATTATTTTTGTAGAAAATTGTTATCCTACATCTAATATTGTATTCTAAAAAATTGTCAACAATTATTTATGATATTTTTCAAGGTTCACTATCTACTTCGTTGAACGTGGTAACTGCTAATTGGCAAATTATGCTATAGACCCGGGTCCACCTTGCAGTCTATGTTCACAAATTTAGGACTTTATATTCACAATTTTAGAATTTTATATTTATAATTTTAGATCGCAATATACAAAATTACATTACTCAATATTTACAATTTTTGAACTCTATATTTACAATTTTGTTATATAGATTCAAAAAATTGTGTTATACTGTTGAACATATAGTTATGAAATTGTGAATACAGACTTATAGAGTTATAAAATTGTGAACATAGAGTTATGAAATTGTGAACATGAAGTTATGAAACTGTGAACATGGAGTTATGAAATTGTGAACATAGAGTTGTGAAATTATGAACATGGGATTATGAAATTATGAACATATATCCGGATCTACCTTGCAAGGTGGATCCAAGTCCATGGCATAACAACTGTAGTATTGTAATATTACAATTTTAATAATTTGTAATTTAAATTCAATTTGTATTAAGTTGTATACCTTACTTTTTTTTTTATATAATAATTAGTGAAACATATATTCCTAATTAACAACTCTTTTTTTTTTCATCTAAAAAATGTGAATAAAAAAAATACTAATGAACATACTTTATTTCATTAATAAACTTTAACAATGAATATTTATACAAAATATCATTTACGTTAATATTAATATTTTTTTTGAAAGAACCAAACTCAATTAATCAATTGAGAAATACAAGGGGGGGGGGGGGGACACCAAACCAACTATGAAGATCAGTGTACGAACGTGCAGCCCGGGCTAAAGTGTGAGCATACACATTCACTGATCTATTGATATAGCTAATGCCAAAAGCTTGAAAAAAAGAAGAGATCAAAATACTATCTCTAATCACAGTACTAGCATATGATAAATCTTGAGAAGAATCATTGAAGCTAAGACAAACTTGCTGGCAGTTGGTTAGGATGCATATTTTCTACCACTGTTTACTCTTTAGCCAAGAAAGAGCCTCCTTGATGGCAAGAGTTTCGGCTAAACGGGCTTCATTCACCAGACGTTAATATTAATATAACATAACTTACGAATGTATAATTTTTAGTTTGTGCATCGCACGAGATAGTGAACATTTGAGTTTTTTATCACGCCTTAATATTTTATTAAGTTTTATCATGCCTTACTTTTTATACTAATTTGTGATACATTTATTCCTAACTAACAACTTTTTCTTTTAGTATCATAAATTTTTGTATTTAATTCATAAACTTTAACAATGAATATCTTTACAAAATACCTTCACGTTAATATTAAAATAACATAACTTACTAATGTATAAGTCTTATCCGTGCATCGCACAGGACAATTACTAGTACAATATAATGGAAGAATTATGCAAATGCAACATATATACTTTTAATCAAATTACTACTTTTCTATGTTAATTGAAAGATTATAAACTGAACCTATGGATTGGAGATTCACCATATATACTAAATTCCTAAAAGGCTAAGATCATGGTTAAACCAACCTGTCCTTATGCAAAACATTTGTGCTATGCAGGAGGGAAGCACCATAACTCCCTTCAGATTTGGATCACATTGGAGGGATCTTTTACATAATCAGATTTCAGAATAAAAACTCTTTCTAGTGTACTGTAGGGAGTTTTACGAGCAGTATTTTCACAAAAAGTATTTTAGCCGTGGATCCATAGAAACTTTCAATCTTGATTGTTTTAAGCAAATTTAGATTCTGATTAATAATGCAATTGTCTGGTGTATGTTAGGAAAAATGAACAATCTGGTCTGGTAGAAGGAATCTAGAACGAGAAAAACAAGGGAAATTAAAGCTTGATCATAATCTTCAGGCATGTGAAAGCACACTATCCTAAAAGTTTCTAATTTCCCTTATCAAGTAACAAGGGTAACAAATTAGAACTTTTTGAGATAAAGAAGAATAATGCCAAAATTTTTAAATAACCAAAGCCTTCGGAGATGACCAACGTGAAAAAGGCACACAAACTTCGCCATTGATGACAATTTGTGCCTTTGGAGATGCACGAGGGGAGCACAGCAACTCCCTTAGGATCTTGATCACTTTAGAGCCTTTTTTGTATAAAAAGATTTCGTAAGAACAACTCTCTCTAGTATAGGGGATTTTGAGAGCAACATTTTCACAAAGAACATTTCAAGTTCGCATCCACTAAAGTGTTCAATCTTGATTGTTTTAAGCATTTTTAGATCTTGATTAATAATGCATCTGTCTAGATCCATCGAAAGTCTTGAAGGAGCTCCTACGTCATCTTTTGAACGTGTCTACAACTCAACAACAAATAAAATAAATAAAAAACATGTACAAATAAAGAAAACAAAAAACATGACTGCCATATAGGTAAAACTTACTACTTTAACCAGTTCAATGTCCAGTGCTTTTGGCAGTTTAATGTCCAGTTCACATAGGTTAGGCGATTTTTGAAGCAACTGCAAAAGACCCTTGAGCTGCTTTTCTTTGGCAAACTTGAAAGAAAGTTTGATTACTTGCAGATTTATTACAGTTGGGAAGGAGGCTACTTCACCAACTTCTTCCCACTTATTTTGAAAAAAAAAAAATTATATGAAAAGAACTCTAACAAACCAGAAAGAAAAGAATATTTAATTTGTCAATACTAAATGAAGGAAGAGAGATTCTCACCAACAACAAGATGATATCCAAGCAAAGAACCTTAATGGTTTTCAAATGAAGTGCAAACCAAGTGGATTCAAGCCCAAACATAGAACAGGTAATAGACAAGCTTTCAAGTTTTGGAGCGTTGATCTTAAAATTACAGATCCGTTGACAATAACGGAAATCCAAATTATAGATCCGTTGACAATAACGGAAATCCAGCTTCTCAAGATTAGGAAGTGTAAACACAATTCCATTAGCATTATCATTAAAATCAACACAAAAGAAAGATAATGAACTGAAACAGGGAAAATTAGAAGGAGCATTTATTGGGCAATCAAAACCCAAACAGTCGAATCTCAACTGCTTGATTGTCGGGCACAAGACTATACAAAATGGCAGCTTATAATGATGTTCCAAATGAATGGCATGAGAGATGTGAAGTTCCTCAAGGCCATTTCTTGATAGAAGAAGATACCACTGATCTAAATCGGACTGCTCAATCTTTTTATCGAAGAAGCTAAGGTCAATAGTAAACTTCTTAACCGGTCGAACACGTTGCAAGAGAATGTATGTTATTATTTTAACGAAAGCTATTTGATCGTAACCTTAGATTGATTTTCCGGACGCTTGAAAAGAATTGAAGATCGAACACAAGCCGCCCAAGCTGCAGCCAAGCATCCCTCCAATGAGTTGAGAGCAGAGCAGTTGTTGCAGCGTCGTGAGTGGGCAAGCGCTCCAAAATCAAGTCCTTCACATCTGCTGGCAATTCACTAATCACATCCCTTCTTGCATCTGCTTCCAAATTTCTTCCACTACAGCTCGCCTAAACTGGAAACACAAGTTAAAATCGCTTGATTTTGATTTCGATTCCAATTCAGCCAACAAGCACTACAACAAATTAGTTTTTTAGCGACACATATTTAGAGGCGGTTATATACAACTGCCGCTAAATGAGTATTTTGCGACGGTTATACAAACCGCCATGCCGCTAAATGAGTATTTTGCGACGGTTATACAAACCGCCACTAATTTTGTATTAAACTTAGGAAACATTATTTTTTTTTTAATATAATATGTATTTTAGCTGCGGTTAAAAGAATCGCTGCTAAAACTTAATTAAATAAATGTGTATTTTAGCGGCGTTTGTGGTAACCGTCGCTAAAAATCAATAAAATTATTTATTTATATTAATTAGAAGTTCTTAAAACAAAAATGACAGGTGATGAATTTATGTAAAGTTGTAAAGGAAGCCGAGCAGGACAACCCTCGAAACCATGGCGGACAAAACCCCAAGCAAAGGAAGCAATCGAAGAGCAAGGAGGATTTTTCGAAAGCTTTTAGCATGGATATCTAGAATTAGATCGGCGATCGGCGATCGGCGATCGGCAATACAGGAGCCGCCGAGAGGAAGACAGTGACGGTGGCGCCATCACCGTCGGCGACACCACTCGCGACAGTTCGCAGAAGCTATTCATCTCCTAATTGCTTCCATAGCTGCTCTCCTCGTTGTTCACTGGCCATTTGTCGCTGCAAATCTAGAAAGGTATTAGTTTTTTATTTTGCTTGTATTATTCTAACTTATGTGATGTCTGGCACAGTTCGCGTTCATGATGACATGCTTTTAGCAGCTTGTAGGTACTGTTCCATGCTGTAGGATCTGTGCTGCGATGTCCTGTTCTATTTCTTTAAAAAAAAGATCGGTGAAAAAATTAATTTTCTTGAATTGCATTTTTTTTTATTTGTGGTGAAAGTATAGTTTTACGTAGAATTGCTATTTGATTTATGGATATGAAGTTGTTGGTTTATTTGAATGACCATATTTAGATTTTTTTTATTTATTCAAAAAATAATAGTGGATTTTATTTTGGTATTAAGAAATATTTGTAATTGTCTTCAATGGCAAGGCTATTAGGGATGAAAGACAAACAGAAATTGCAGGCTATGTGTTTGCTTTTGTGCCTGTGGTATATCAAACCATGTTTAAGAGAGGAATCTTTTGGCTAGTGTGGAACCTAATGGTTATGTTGCATATTCATTTTGATATCATCATATGATATTCCCTCCTTTTTGGCATTTTATCCCTTCTGCCAGATTGTTTTGTATTGAAATAAGAAATTATTAGGATACATGTTTCTTAATGTCTGGCTTTGATGCTCAGGTGTGCACTTAAGATATTTTAACTGGGGAAAACCTCCTCAATTTTATTGAGGTCATTTTATAGATATACACAAACACTAGAAACACTTTTGACAATTTTCATATAAGCATAAAGGGAAAATTAGTTGGATTTTTGAAAGGCAAGGTAAGCATAAAGGGAAAATTAGTTGGATTTTTGAAAGGCAAGGTTAGAACTTCATTCTTAAATTTCTGAGTAATTTAGCCTTGGAGAAAAACAAGCTCCTAGATAATGTATCATTGGATGGAATGAATGATAGCAGCACTAGTGAGTCAGACATACATTCCATCTCCTGCATAGATATCACTTATCGTTTTTGCCTTATTGGAGCATAAAATAGCTAATATGAGTATGATTCTGCATACCTATTCTTACCAAGAAACAATATATGATTTGTAAAGAATGGTTTGGGCTATCTTCTACTTACCTTTTAGCATTTGGAGGTTCAACCCTTATGTCTCTCTCTCTATGCCCTAAAACTTCCACATGCCCTTGAGGTGGTCAAAATATCGCTTGACCAAAGATACTAATTGTTTGCTAATTGACCAGTCTTTTTTGCTGAGTATTTTTGTTTCTAATTTTAGGCTTGGTCCATACGGTTAGTATTTATTTGTTCACATTTTTTTTCTAATTTTAGGCTTGATCAATACGGTTATGATAGGCTTGCAAAATGCTGGAAAAACTTCTCTTGTTAATGTTGTTGCTGTAAGCATATAATTAGTGTATAGACAGATCACTACATTAGACTTTTCCCTCATTTTCTTCTATATCTGACTGTCATATGACTATATGAGTTTGTTGCATCATCATCCTCACTATCAAAATACAGAAAAAAGTTAGCTTTGTTGGATATGATGCCTTGACAAATTGGCTCTGACTTGTTTTCAATTGTAGACGACTGGTGGATATAGTGAAGACATGATACCAAGGGTGAGTTTTTTTCATATAAGCATTTAACTTCAAGCAATGCCTCACACTTCATATTGCTCCGTAATAGCTTTTGAAAATGAGACTTCATATTGTTTGATATAAGGTAGGATTTAATATTTACCGAAGGTTAAAACTGAAATTTCCTGAGTTGAAATTACATAATTGTCTTCTTGTTTCAGCTGGCATATTCTTATGTGAATGAGAGCTCCTACTGAAGGTTCTTGTGACCATATTGCTTCGGTATAGGTAAGTATGTAATCTTCCTGTCCTTTACTCTCCTAAATATTTGTAAGTATGTAATCTTCCTGTCCTTTACTCTCCTAAATATTTTTCCTTATTCATTTTGAAACTTCTCTCCAGTTCATAAAGAATTTATATGACTACTTTATTTTCTTAGAATCCATGTATTCTCTAACCTTGCTTTATAAATAGTGCAAGATGCAAACTGTTTTAGTTACATTATGGATTCACCTTTCATTCCTTGAATACTATACTATTATCTGTTCATCAATTCATACTGGATATAATTAATGGGCTTATGTTATGGCAGTATTGTTTTTTCATTGGATTTTACATAAGTTGTTGACTGATTCTTGAATGCTTGGTTTTGGTAATTTGGCAGTCTATGGATGAGGTGAAGATAAGTTTATGTATACAACTCTTGAACTACAGAGGTTCCTTTCATTTTCTTTAAATGCCTTCGCATATTTGTGGAAAGACATTTCATGATTTTCATCTATTATGTAATCCTATCAAAATCCATTGTGTTATTCACATTCTCTTCTACTTAAACACTTAAACAGGAAATGCAGAGTATATTATCTGTTGTAAGGTATACAGGCTGAAGGTTGTATGAGATATTCAGAGGAAAGCAAAAATGAAGATATTAGCTTTTCAATCAATACATGCCACCAGTGCCATGCTCTCCAAGCTCCTCAGGTGTTTGAGTCCTCGAAGATTCAAAATACTACAAGAAAAAGTCATGACTATCAATTCTCATCGAGGGTAAAAAATGATATTCATCGTCTAGTGATGATGTAAATTCCTTTTGCATGAAACCGTCATATTGATGAATAAACTACTATATTGCTTTATATTTTTCATTTAAAATATTTTTCAGTTATGTATACAGTTCAATTAATATGTAGACGGTTGGTTGTACATGAATATTGTTTGATATTATTTGACAAATATTCGTTACAATTGATTTTCTTTCCAATTAAATGTGTATATAGAGTTTGTTTGTGGTTGCAATGCAAATTTGAATGTAGAAATATACAAACAAACAAAAAAAAAACCTTAATTTGATGAGGATTATAAAAATTAAAATTAAAATACAATGAAAAATTTCAATGTCAGTTCAAAAACTTTCATTACAATTAGATAAGAAATAATTTAAAAACTAAAGCTTAATTTAGCGGCGGTTATATAACCGCTGCTAATATTAAAAGTAAAAATAAATAAAATAATTTAGTGGTGATTATGTAAGTGTCGTTAAACTCTAGACAAAAATAATTGATTATTCGCGGCGGTTACAAAACCGCCACTAAATGCATTAAAAACCGTCGCTAAATAAGTTTTCCATTAATTCCCACACTTGTCTAAAACCGCCTCTAAATCTTTCGTGACACACTATTTAGACACGGTTGGGGAACCACCTCTAAACAGTTTAGTGGCGGTTTTGAACCGCTTCTAAATAACAAATTAACCGCCACTAAATAACTTTTTTGGTGTAGTGAAGGTTTTGGAAACGAATGAAATTTGGGAAGAAAAAGAGATTAGGGGAGAAGTATCAGAAACCCTTTGCCTTTCCTATTGTTTACCTCTACGGCTCTATGTTTTTGAGTTTGGAAGAATACTGGAAAACTTGGTTTGGGCCTTTGGCGGCAACACTGGGCTAATATTGTATCTAGCCATATATATATATATATATATATATATATATATATATATTCTTGTGTGGTTTGCCTTCTCCGGTGTGGTTGTGCGGTTGTTTTTAGGTGCGTGATTTTCCTTCTTTAAGGGGTGCGTACCTAATGATGCATATTTGTGTTGTGCATTATATTTCTTAACATTGAGTAGTGTATTTTGTACATTGAGTGGTGCATTTTGTTAACACTAGTGGTGTAAACCGCACCGACCGCACGGGAAGGCGCGGCCGCATTTGAGGAGTAATATATATGTTCCGGATCAGGTAAGGGTCTATCATTAGGTGAGTATCCTGTGGACTAGTCCAGGTCATCCATTCGAGTCAAGATCAGGTGCGGAGGAGGTCCTAGGTGACAACATGTGGTGAGATCTGAGCCATTGATCAAATCTAGAAGGAAGAAACAAAGGCTAAAAACGGCACACCTTAAGTTTTAACATCACGCACCTTCAGTTTATAAGAATGACACACCATAAGTATTACAAATATGCATCTTAAGTATAAAAATGGCGCACCTTAAGCCGAGTTAAGCGTAGAACTTATGCACTTAAGTTTATAACTGACGCACTTTAAATGTTAAAATGACGCACCTTAAGTGTTAAAAGGATGTAGCTTAAGCTATAGAAAGACGCACCTAGAGATTTTGAATGACGCATCTTAACTTTCAATAAAAAATGCACATTAAATTCTCAACTGAATAACTGACGCATCTTAAGCACATAAACCACGCACCTTAAAAAGAAACACGACGCACATTAAGTACAAAAACTACGGATCTTAAGTTTGACCAATATAGAAAATGACCAAATTACCAACGTATTTTTTTTTAATCCTAGACGTTGATTTTGACAAGATGAATGGTTCTCATCTCACCACATGTTTCACCTGGGCACAACATCCGCATCTGATCTCAAAACAATACAAAATGGCAGTTTAATTATATTGACTGTTGAAAAGATGTATGTTTAGTCCTCAACGTCATTTCTTGATAGAAAAAGAAACCACTAATCTAGAAATGTCTGTGAAGTAATTCACCCACTAGTCATCAAGGGAGTCTTAGCTCATTGCATTTCTAGTGCTATCACGGAAACCACCAGTAGTTATGCCGTGGACCCAGGTCCACCTTGCAAGGTGGACCTGTGTCTAATACGACGTCGTTTCACAATTTTTTTTTTAAAAAAAAGAAAAATAACTGCGTTAACGGCTCCTCATCGCAACAGAACACAAACTCTACATTCACAGACCCTATACTCCACATTCATACATTACAGGGCTATATGTTTAGTAACTATATTACCACCGTTATGCATTCACACATTCAAAAAACACTATATTCACTAGTCCTATACTCCATATTCACAACTTGGGAACTCCACATTCACACATTACAGGGCTACAAGTTGCTAGAACTCTGTTAACTCTACTACAGATTCACACACTCATAACTCTACATTCACAAATTCTATACTCCATATTCACAACTTGAAACCTCCACATTAACACATTTCAAGGCTGCTAGAACTCTGTTAACTCAACTACAGATTCACACATTCATAACTCTACATTCACAAATTCTACACTCCATATTTTCAATTTGAAACCTCCACATTCACACATTTCAGGGCTATATGTTTAGTAATTTTTTTTTTCGAAAATAAAATTATAGTGAAACGGCGTCGTATTGGACCTTGGTCCACCTTGACCTTGCAAGGTGGACCTGGGTCCACTGCATAATTTGCGGGAAACCACAACTTAATGTCTTGTCTTCACCGATTACAATTTTATGGGCGCAGCCCACACATGAGAGGTTTTGCGACTTAAACTTAAGAACCTGGCTTAAACTCAAATAAAATAAAGATTTGATTATATTGGTAACACTCAAAGATTTAATTTGTTTGTGCACATGATAACTTTGTATATTAATACTAGTTTTATACGCGCATTGCGCGAATGAGTTAATGCCAAATGTTTATATTTAAATAAATATTGGAAAGTATATCAATGCAAGATTATATAGGATAAGTTTATACAAGGATAATTGAATGTCGAATTTTTTTATTTAAATATCTAACTCAAAGTATTTGAATCCAAGATAATATAGAAAATTCATTTTACTTATTACTAAAATAAATGTTTGCAACCTTGTAAAATCGATAGTCTAAAAATGATTGTCTAAATAAATACTACTTTTAATTTGAATTTTTCTAAGTGTTCTTAATTCTCTTTTGAGTAACATTGTCATTGTCTTCATCTTTACTATTTGTTCTCTTCCTTTTTGTTGATAGTGTGTTATTTGCAATTCGGATATTGTTGGTAACATAGATGACAATGTCATGCAATGAGATTATGATATAAAAGCTATGGACTTTCCTTTAGGTGTTTTGCTTGGGGTTCATTTGGTTCAACCATTATTGTTGAATGAGTTATTGTGGATAAAGAAATCCCTAGTTTAAGAAAAAAGATTAAATTAATTACTAAAAATTTGAAAATTTAAAATATTATGTATTCCAAAGATATTAAAAGCTGGTTTCTCGCTTCAATTTGCTGGGTAATAGGTTATGTGAGTACTTTCATTGTCAACAAATCCCCCAAGTAGTTAATATAATTGGTTTCAAACTATTCTTTTTTATTTTTTTCATGGTATTAAAGAAATACATATGTATCATTTTTTGGTGTAACTACTAATTTATTTAATTCAATAAGAATAAAATAGAGTGATTCCGCTTCAATTTGTTGGGTTATTATTTAAGTACTCTCTTTGTCAACCAATCCCAAGTAGTTAATATAATTAGATTCAAATTATTTTAAATTTTTTTTCATAGTAGTAATAAAATACTTGGTAAATAAATATATAACATTATTTTGTACTATAACTTTGATATTTAATTACAAGATATTGTAAAAATATGGACAATGTAATGAATATCAATTGATAAATTTGAATGTAAATAATCTTTGCATGAGAGAAAATAAAGAAAATATATAACTAATGAAATTATTTCTCTTATTTAATTTAATTTTTTTATAATGAATAATTTTTCAAATAAAGGTATTGTAGACACATAATTCTAAATTAAATAAATATATATGTATCATTTTTTGTTGTAGCTACTAATTTATTTAATTTAATAAGAGTAAAATAGAGTGAGAAACTTAATTATGTCAAATTTGATTGAGATGAGGTTCGAACCTAAGACCTTTCTTATAGAAATTAATGGGTAAGTTAAAAGTTAACGGAATATTAACGGAGTAGAGAATATTTAACGGAAAACTTAACGGATAATCATAAAAGTAAGGTTAAATTAGATAATCTCTATTAATAATATTAATCTGAATTATCTTAACCATCTATTTGATTAAATAATTTATCTGAACCATCCATTTGATTAAATAATTTGACTGCCATTTTTTCTACCCATTTTAGGCCTAACTCTCTTTGGCTCTTATTAGTATAGTAGATAACAGTGTGGTTGGCTATTAATTACTGAGAACTGTTCTTATTACATTTAAGATTAAATCCTGCCCGCATGGACAGTTCAGTTAGTCACAAAGGTGAAGAGCAAATGTCACATGATTTACATTCTCCCAGTCGTTTTGTCGGACCGGTTGGGTATTCAACTTTTTGGAAAAAACAACAAGATTAAATCCTTGAGTGAATCCAGAGTCAAAATTAAGGGTGTGTTTGGTTGACGGGTTTTGGTATAAGGTATGAGTATCAAAGTGATTGTTATTGTTTGGTTGACAGGTTTTTAGAATACTACTATGGGTTTGGAGTACCCCATTAATTGAAAACCATACCTTTATTAAAGAAGGTTTTCATTTCCCTTCCTCCTTTCTTCCCCAACTATTAATAATCATTCTCATTCCACCCTACTACCAAACATGCAAAATACTTTCACCAAAACTCATTACCCTTACAAAGTATTTGATACTGATACCGATTCCAATTCCTATGTGCGAACCAAACACACCCTAAATACGGTTTGAGAAAGAAGTATTTGTTGTATAGGTTTTCATATTCCAAAGGGAGTGGGTGCGCCTCCAAGTGCTATCTGGGAATCTCAATTGTCTCATGGTATTAAGTTCTCTAATCTCTATGTATATATAGTCTCTTGGTATTGAGTAGTATATTACTGTTTTTTTTTTTTATCCAATGGCTACTTTTCCTCGAAGCAAAACCAGAAAAAGGGATTTAATAAGTGAACTGCCAGCAGATGTTAAGGAAAGGATTTTGGAGTTGTTGTCCACCGAAGATGCTGCCAGAATTGCTTTGTTCTCAACTCACTAGAACCATGTTTGGTTGCGACATGGGCGACTTGTGTTTGATACTAACTTCTTCCAATGCGTTTCATCAAAGGGCAAAGCTTATAAAGTCATAGCTCTGGTGAACATAATAAATAATATTCTCTTGCTCCGTGATGGACCAATTAAGAAATTTGCTCTACACATTAATGCAATGGATCCTAAGCTGCAGCAGTCTGATTTAGATCGGTGGTGTCGTTTTCTATCAAGAAATGGTGTGCAAGAACTTAACTTATCTGTTTGGAGCGGCGAATATAAGCTTCCATCTTGTATAGTCTCATGTTGGACAATTAAGCAACTCATACTTTATGGGGGAAAATTGTAATTTATGCCCCTCCATAATATGCCAATTATCAATGTCACTCTTGAATTATTAGTGATGTAAATATTGCCCTTCAATTTTTAAAAATGGTACATATATTGCCCCTCCCGTGGTGTAAATATTGCCCCTTCTGTCAGTATGGGAGGGCAATATATGTACCGTTTTTTAAAATTGAGGGGCAATATATACACCACTAATAATTAGTACGGGAGGGCAATATATGTACTGTTTTTGAAAATTGAGCAGCAACATTTACACCACTAATAATTCAGGGGTAGCTGTTAGCATTGAAAATTTAAATAATATTATTGGATCGTGACTGATAATTCATTATTAAATTAATTGCTTTAATTAATTAAATTGGGCTAATATTTATTTAATTGGGTTGATTAAATGACCTAATAAATAATTGGTTGGCCTAATTAATTAATTTAAAGTAATTGTTGCTGAACTGTTGGCCCAAATTCAAGGAATATATTTAATTGAGTTGGACCAGACTATCAATTGGGCTGCTCAAATTGACGGGCTTGGACTTGGTTTGGCCCATCAAAGTACATGTGGTTCACATAATTTATGGAAAGATGTGGGTATTATAAAATGAGTTCAAAATTATAAAATCATGAACTGGACATCACTAGTACAAAGTTGACAAAAAAAATTATACTATTAGCATCTGTTTTTCAGAAAAGTGATTTCAATAAACGCGCGGTGGCGTTTATGTAATTTTGTAAACAAGAGTTAGCATCTGTTCCACGAAATAACAGATACTAAATAGTGACATCTTGAAAATTCGGGCCCTTTCGGTAACTGTTCCAAAGAGAACAATAAGAGAACAGTTGACTATTATGCCCTAAAAAAAAAAACTTTATTTGGCACAACAAAAAAAATAGAACACACCAAAATATTTCTTCACACCAATTTTATTTGGCACAGCGCAGCCAACCCAAACCCTAGCTTAGCTCTTCACAACCAAACACCATTGGCGAGATCTGTGGCGGTGACGGGCTTTGGTAGCAGCGATTACGAGCTGGGAGGGCAGAGCAGCTACTACGACAGCGTGAACCTTGGTGACCGGAGTGAGTAGCTTCGACTTGTGTCAGCTTGAGCAGCGGTGCGGCGGTGATGACGGAGTGCGAAGAAGAACGGCGGCGGCGATGTCTCCAGCTGACGGCGAAGAAAAAGGAAGCCGGCGACGTCTCCAACTGACGGCGAAGAAGAAGGTCCGGCGGCTTCATCTCCAGCTGAGGGCGAAGAAGAAAGGCGACATTTGGCGGCGACTTTTCTTGCGTGCTGAGTTGAGGTACGTTTATATATATATATATATATATATATATATATATATATATATATATATTGGAGTTTGATAATACGTATATCAGAATGTTTTTTTTTTTTTTTTTTCTGTAGGCTTTTAGATCTGGTGTAGTGGTGTTGTTGGCTTATGTACTTGCAGCTCCACTGATACAGAAGCTAGAACTATGAAAATAAGGGTCAATGCCTTGATCATTTTGTGCCCAAGTATGACACTCTCTATTGCAACACTTTTATATCTGATTAGATTTGGATTTTGTGTTTACTTAATTGATTATCTGCATTTTCTTGCTGATGATGTTTTTGAGATCTGGATTAAAAACATCTCTCATTGTTGATGATGGTTATGAGATAAATATGCAGGTATTATTACTTTTTTCACAATTAATTTGTGTCCTTTGATTTATTAGTTTTTATGTAGAAGGATTCTAGGTTTTGTAAGCCTGTATTTTGTTTACTACTTGGTCATTTAGCTGTTAAATTCTAGACACCATTGCATCTCATTTAGGTGTTAAAATTTCCAGCTATGTATCTCTCTCGAAATGCAAAAGTATCTCATCTTTATTCTGTGTTGATTAAGGTATATGTTTACTGATGCCTCTGCATATTTGCTGATGCTATTACTCATCAGGCTCTTGTTTTATAGAACTTTGAATATCTAAAACTCCTTACCTGATATTCTGCTGTCACAATATGGTGCTATGCTGTTCTTTGTATTACTTGCCTGGCCTGCAGTTTATGTAAAATCAATTCAATCATTTGATTTACCAAATATGTATCTGTGTAGGTCCATTAACATTCTATACAAAATGTGTATCCTGCAGACTATTTCAGCACGTGTTTGTGATCCTAGTTCTTCCAATCTCATTGGTATTCCTCTCATCTAAACAAAAGAGTAGCTAATTGAAGAATTTACACCAAGGAAAGAAGATAAAAAAATTCTACATCCTTAGAGTCATTTCTTATAAGTTGATTATTTTAGCAAGTAAGATACTTAGTTCTGTACCATAGAACCTTTTTATTTCATACTTTCAGTACAATGCCTACTTTATTTTATTTTTTCATTTATTTCTTTCAGATTAGTAATGAGATGATAAGCTTGGATGGTCTACTTGATGCTTTAGTTGATCTTTGCTGGATTAAAAATGTGAGTTTTAACCTGATCACTCATGCACTGTTTCTCTTATTTATTTTTGTTGCATTTTATGTCTTAGTTGTGAATCCATACTAATTTTTTCCCAGGCCGCAGAGGCATTTTTAAATGGAAATAATGATCAATCTCTTCAAATGTTGAATTTTCGGTTCCTATTTCTATTGCTTGTTTACTTAAATTTAGGGTCCATGTGGTTTCTTTTTGTTGGGTTCAAATTCCATCGTCTGTCTTTATTACATATTTGAAGTTGATCATGGATAGTTGAGGGGTAGAGACTGTAGAATACACCACTTGTTTATTTTTGTGTTGTGTGTGTTGTTTTTATTTATTTTTATTTTTTAATTTCATTAACTGCCTAACTGGTGCACATGAAGAATCTGTCAACTTTTCAATGATGGGTTAGAACTTGGACATACATAGCACAGATTCTATATGCATGTATATGTATGTATAAAAGTCAGATTCTGAATATTTCGACTTGGATTCAGCATTAGAAGTCATTTTTATAAGAATTTTTCAGAGGTAGTGTTAAATATTGAAGAGTTGTGTTACATTGTCTTAATATGTTCAGTCCATATAAAGAAGATCCTAAGCATTGTGTTACACTATTTTACTCCTATTTGTGGATTCAATTCCTTTTTATGCAACTCACTACCAGAGATTAATACAAGGCAGCATGGTTATAATACTAGGGGCATAGTTAGAATTTGGTGTTATTTAGTTTCTGCTATGGTTCCTTTCTTTATACACACACGTGCACTGACAGATCTAAGTGCTTTAGTTTATATATACACACAACATAATTAATGGACTTTTGTTGGTAGTGTATCTGTTGAGGTGTAGAAGAACTAAATGAGAGAATTAATTTGTCGTTTAAAATTTGTCAAAAATGAGCTCTTTGTTCTTATTATTTTGACGGAGTGAAAGTTTTTTTTTTCTTAAATTAATAATTGCAGTAGACCATTAACAGTTTGAAGAATGGATTATGATTCTACAGCTTTTGCTTCAATTTCTGTATCCAATTTTAAATACAGTTCATCTCATAAGCACTGGTGGAGAAAGTGAGAAACACTTCAAGTTTGCTAACAGAAATCGCAAGTAAATATCTAAATATGCTTCTTCATCTCTAAATTGTTATAGTAGGTAGTACAATAGACTATGGTGTTAAGAAGCTTTGTGAGAACAACAATGTTGGGAATTTTAAGTATTGTGGATATTGTGTAGTATTTTGAATATTATTATATTATTGATGGATGGTTATTGACGATTATTAGTTAATTTAATTATAATATATTATTATTGAATTGATTACTGTAGATAATTAAACTAGATTATATATCTTGAATATCGTTACAAGAAAATGTAGCAGACTAGCAGGTAGATCATCTAAAAAAAAGTCTTGATAAAAAAAAAAATGATTAGGCGTCAAAATTATTTTTAAACTACAGGCGTCTGTTGTTGAAAAGGAACAGACGCCTATAGTCCACATTAGGCAACTGTGAACAACAGACGCCTAAAGTCTATACTATTAGCGTCTAGTTCATATGCACCTGATGTAAAAGAGACGCCTTTTGTACTTTGCAACAGACGCGAATGACCTATTTTGTACTAGTGCATGATGATGTCCAGGTACTTGTTAAATTCAAAGGATGGGATTTGTTAGATTTTCTCTACTCCCCCACCACTATAAATAGTGGCTTCACTTTAAAGATTAAAGGCATTGAAGATTAGAAGACTTTGAAGCTCTGAAGATCTGCATCTCACCGGGAGGAGCACGCCTGCAATTTATTTGCACGAAGGACTCGCTTGCAATTTATTTGTACTGAGGACCTGCAATTATTTGCACCGGGAGGATACGCTTGCAATTTATTTGCACCGGGGGGACTCACTTGCAATTTATTTGCACGAAGGACTCGCTTGCAATTTATTTGCATCGAGCACTTGTAATTATTTGCACTGGGCGCACGCCTGCAGTATATCTGCACTGAGAAGCACGCCGTTTGAGTACCAAACTCGGCATACGTCCAACTCGGCATAAGTCCAGTTCAACATACTTTGAACTCCGCATACGTCTAACTCGGCATAAGTCCAGTTCAACATACTTTGAACTTGGCATACGTCCAACTCTACCCCTAAGTCCAGTTCAACATACTTTGAACTCGGCATACTTCCAGTTCAGCATACTCTGAACTTTGCGCAACTCGGCATAAGTCCAGTTCAGCATACTCTGAACTCGGCCTACTTCCAGTTCGGCATACCCCGAACTCAGCATAGCTCGGCATAACTCGGCACGCCTCCAGTTCGGCATACTCCGAACTCGACACAACAAGACATACTTCCAGTTCAGCATTCTCTGAACTCGGCACACTTCCAATTCGGCATATTCCGAATTCGGCACACTTCCGATCGGCATACTTCTAGTAGAGAATCAGATGACTTTTATACAGAGATTGTACTCCTTTCGTTTGATACATACTACTTATTGTAACCGATATACTTTGAATTTTGAATATATACAAATTCAAGTTTTTCGAGTTTACAGTAGCATTGATAATTGGTATATTATGGAGAGGCATAAATTACAATTTTCCATAATTTTTCATTCTTGATTTGCCCATAAATGCTCGTCGTATATTTCTTGGCGTCACTTCATTAGTTTAATGGTGTTGAATTTGCTGGTGATAATGTAAATGGAATTGTGTGCAGTATTCTTAATCTTGAGAAGCTGACTTTCCATTTGTGTAATGGGTTGAGCGGTTTTTTTTTTTTTGGTAAAGGTGAATCGTCGCTTGTGGGAATCGAACGCGGGTTCTTCCGAAATTTTTCTCCACAAAGAGAGCTCACTTGCCAGTTGATAGGTTCGGTAATTTTGAGATCATTGCTCCAAATCTTAAAAGATTGACTGTTATCCTAGAAGATACCTATGAGGTTAGATTAAAATGGTTTCGGCTGCACCTGGAAGCAATTATTACTCTTTGCATGTATCGCGAGTTTTTAAAGGTGAGAATCTCTATTGTTGTATTCTCTTTGTTAATGTATTGCAAATAGGTATATATATATATATATATATATATATATATATATATATATATACTAGTTTTTCACACGAGTTAATTCCAGCAATGGTCCTCCGACTATGTTGATTTTCCAAAATTAGTCCCCGACTTTTAATTTGGACAATTTCGGTCCCTTGACTTTCAAATTCTTTCCACTGTTGGTCCTTTCGTCAAATTTTGGTTAAGTAGAGGTCAAATGAAGGGGTAAAATTGTCCGTTCACATGTTTAGTGTATTATTACTAGTATTTCTCCTGTCCTATACGCTGTATATATGAATATAATCTCAGTTGAAGTCTCAATCGAAGCCATAATCTCAGTCGAAATCTCTTCGACTGAGATTATATTCATATATATAGTGTATAAGACAGGAGAAATACGAGTACTAATACACTATACAGGTGAACGGACAATTTTACCCATTCATTTGACCTCTACTTAACCAAAATTTGACGAAAGGACCAACATTGGAAAGAATTTGAAAGTCAAGGGACCTAAATTGTCCAAATTAAAAGTCGAGGACTAATTTTGGAAAATCAACATAGTCGGAGGACCATTGTTGGAATTAACTCTTTTTCACACGCACTGCACGAATGAGATAATGCCCAATGTTTATTTTAAATAAAGTATTTCAAAGTATATCAATGCAAGATTATATAGAAGATGTTCATGCATATGTAATTGAATGTTGAATTTGTTTATTTAAATCGGTAATTCAAAGTTTATGAATGCAAGATAATATATGAGATTGATTATAATTGTCACTAAAATAAATGTTTACAATTTTCTAAAAATGTCAATTTAAATACTTAGTTTAAAAATGATAGTATAAATAAATACTACTTTTTCATTTGAATTTTTCAAAGTCTTTTTAATTCTCTTTCGGGTAGCATTGTCATTGGCTTTATCTTCAGTACTTGTTTTTTAAAAATTTATTTATTGGTATTTGATAATGTGTCATGTGCAATTGAGTTATTGTTGTAGTATAGAGGACATCGTCATGCAATGAGATTATGATGTTGGAAGTTGTGGATTTGTCTCGTTGTGTTTATATATATGACTGAGATTTTAATTGTACTATGAACTCTTGATCTTGTAAGTGCCTATTGATATTTGGCAGTGATACTTTTTTCCCGTATATGTTTCCCGTGTCGTACATTCTTATGCGAAAGTATTGAACAAAATATTAATATTTATTATATTTGTAGAAAATTAATGAGAAGTACATTTTGTTCTAGTTTCATAACTTGTTTACTTGATAGTAACAACAATAACTTTGCAAGTAGTCCGAATACTAATACTGTAATATATCTAGTTTCATCTACAGTTTGTATATCTATTTTGCACATGTTTATTTTGAAGTTTATATTTTTGGAATTAGTATGAATGAGTGTTGTTAACACTGAAATTTTATTAAATATATTTATTTTTGAATATTTAGTATATTTGAATAAATTTTGGATAATATTGATATTATCTAATTTGTTAATTAGATAATATCAAAAGAGTTTGAACCTATCAAAACTCTTTATCCTACAGCTATAAATAGGACCTTTTACTTCTATGTATTCATCCTAGGAAAAATCATAGAAATAGATTTGAAGCTTATTTAGAGAATTAGAGATCATGATCATGAAAAGCCACATGATCCTAAATGTAAAAGTTCCTCCTTAAAAATCATGGCTAGTGTACAAGCTCTACTCTTGTAGGAACAAACACACTCCAAATAAATCATATAATTGGGATCCAACAATTATACACAATTTCGCAACAAACCCTAGAACACCCAAATGCTCCCCTTTATGAAATACAACTCATATATAGACATCAATAGCAAGAAATCAAACAAAAAAATCGTAGTCCCGAAAAACTTAGCTACTCATAATATAATAATAAATACAAAATATTAAAGAAGTCATTGAAAGCATAAATGGAAAGCAAAGAAATAGACGAGTATAAGAAGAAATTCTCTATTGAAGCTTGTAAATTCAATATTTGCAATGTTCTTGAGCTTGGAAATGGATTGAAACAAGTAATCTACTCTATTATAAGCTATATTAAAACTAAACCTAACTAGGAAATAAGTTGTGTTCTTGAATGGAAAGAATTCCCCTTTTCAAGATGCCAAAAGTCCACTAAAAAAATTGCAGACGCTGGCCACGGGTGCAGCAGAAGCCATAGCCGAACTTGTGGCCAGCAAAATGGACACATTGGGTTGTGGCCACGTGCCCACCAGGCTTAATGCTAATGCATGTAAAAAAAATATCGTGTTCTATTTAATTTTTCCTCTCAAATATTCATATTTTATAATCGAATTGGTTATATTGACATGCTGATTAACTATCCCGTAGTTATAAAACTAATCAGGGGTATATATGGCCTTTAGCTTACTTTCTATGCAAATTAAATGTCACTGGATTTTGAAGCATTATATGGTTCGTAATTTTCATTTTATGCTAGCATACCTATTTAATTTCTTCAATTTTGTGTTAGTTCAACACATGCCTACCCTCAACCATTATACAACATTTTCATACCTTTACCCGGAAATGGAGTAATACATAACTCTTGTGCATGTCGGTTGAAAGAATATTGCTATCTATAACCAGCTAAGTTTGATTATCTTTGATACTATTATGTATGTGAACAAGTAAAATAAACTTTCATACATATTTGAGGTCTGGCTAATTAATGGCATTGCCATACAGGTTTCTGCAGCAGTTGGGTTTAATGCCAAAGTTCTATCTTGTTTGGAGTGCTTAGAAGCTTCTCCTTTGGATGAGGTGCATATGAACTTTTATTATGTATTTTAAACTTGTTTATTCCATCATATGACTCAACATCAATAATTGACCATCTTTTTTTACAGCATTATTATTTATTATATTTCTGCTTGATACAGCAAGTAGTCTCTGGTAGGTATTATGACTACAAGATATAATAAGTAGGTTAAGATTTAATACCTAAACATACTCTGAGTCCAGCTTCTCTTTCCCTCTCTCTTTGTGGGTACTAAATATTCAACAACTAATTTAATTCAGAAATCTGCATTGAGCTTAAATGGAAGACTAAAATACTTTCAAACAAACAATGTTGATTCTAGCAAGCTATTGAAATCTGTCATGAACATTATTCTGGAGAAAGTTACAATGACACATTGTATGCCTGGATTGATAATAACGGTGAGGTTATTGCATATGCTTTCCAAGAAGAAGTGTCAAGAGTTGTCAGTTATAGAAGCTGCTGAGCCTTCACATACGTTGAGAATTTATGAAGTATTTTTGTGATTATGAACTTTGAAAATTTTGTAATTATGTATTTAACTATTTATGTTTGGAACTTTGTATGATTTCATCCAAAAAAAAACGGGGCGGAGAGTCCCTGTCCCCAAAAAATCCCCGCGGGAACGGGGATGTGAATAATTCTGCATCCCAAATCTGAGAACGGGGCGGGGACGGGGAATGGAGATTCAATTCGGGGACGGGGACCGGGATCTTTGGGTGTGTAGATAGATAGATATAGATATAGATATTGATTACATGTATCCAGTGACATAAGAAGAAGTCTTTGGATGTGTAGATAGATAGATATATATATAGATATTGATTACATGTATCCAGTGACATAAGAAGAAAAAAATTTAATGCAATCAAGTTAACCATTTGACCCATTGAGTTTTAACTTCTTTAATTATTATGAGTAGATGCAATGGTCAGCTAGGCTCACTTATTGGACTGTTACTCACAATTCACTTATTGGACTGTTAGTCACAATTCATGTTAGACTTTTTGTCCTATAATAATATATACATGCATTGTGGGATATACAAGGCTAAAACACATCACTCAATAGTATTTCAAGTCAAAAATGTATACATCGTGTAATATTAGAAAGAGTACAACCTACATACTCACATAGTGAGGAGTGGGGTTTACCTCGTTAATAAATAAAGAAAGAGTACAACCTACAGAATAGAGTACAAGTTGTTAAAAAAAGTAAACCCATCATACAGGTAGGAACACATCACTAAGAAAAGTCACTAATGAATAAACTGAATACGAAAAGTCTGACGACACATCACTCAGAAAGGGTATACATCAAACACCTACACAAAATGAATAAACTTGAGGACGAACACCACCAACGCATCATACACTTGAATAACATAATAAATAAAATGAAAAATAATAAAATAATAATGAATAAGAAGAGACTGAAGAGTATAACATAATAAATAAAATGAAAAATAATAAACTAATAACGAATAAGAAGAGACTGAAGAGTAGAAGACAAACCTCAAGAAGAAAACTCATTCGGTAAAGTACCTCAGGAAGAGGACGATCTTCTGAGATCACCTTATTAAAGCGTTTGTTCCACTTGATCCAATAAGAAATCCAATGCAGAGCTTTAGAAAGAGCTGTTATTGCAGTGGAGGTGGATAGTGCAGGCGGCTCAGGTTCACGCTCGACATGTTTACGGGTGCGGAAGAAGATGAAGTAGAAGATATGATTCTCTAACATAACATAGGAGCTAGTTATATACATAAAGAGGGAGGGAGAAGATATAAAAAATTTAGGGAAACTTATCATAACCTTAATCCCTAACAGTAGATCAGAGCATATCAAAGCTAAGATTAGAGCATATCTATTGTTCGTAGATTCGTGGCAATTGCCCTTCCAATCGGTGAACATGCATTGTGGGCTAAAACACATCAATATCAATAGTATTTCAAGTCAAACAAATATACATGATAATAAAGTAAAATTGTCAAAAACATGTATACCGAAGTATGAACACATCACTAATACGAAAAGTTTGAGGACACAGAAAAAAACACATCACTAATACGAAAAGTTTGAGGACACAGAAAAAAGGTATACAAAACTGGTTATACATCACTAATACAAAGTGTTAGGACACATCACTAGGTATACAAAATTGCTTACACATCACTAATAAGACACTCCACTCAGAATACAAAACTGCTCAGAAAAGATATACAAAACTAAGGACACAAGACGAACACCACCAACACATCAGACACCTGAATAAAATAATAAATAAAATTATTACTTTGCAAAAATAATAAAATAATAATGAATAAGAAGAGAGGAAGACAAACCTGAGGACAAACACCACCAATGCATCAAACACTTGAATAAAATAATAAATAAAATGAATACTTCGCCAAAATAATAAAATAATTATGAATACTGCGATCGTGGTTCTTCATGCGGCAAGGTGCTGGCAGTGAGGGAGGTCTTCTTCCATGAGGGGTTGGGGGCTGTGGTTCTTCTCGTGGGGTTGGGGAGCTCTTTGGGTTTCTAAGTGTTAAATGATATCGATGCTCGCTGTGGTTCTTTATTACCAGTCCTTGGGTTTTAGGCTATATATGCATGTGCCTTAACCTGTAACTGTTTCTACACCCCAGTCTAAGTCTATATCCAACTCAGCCTATAACTTGGCTGCAAATATATTATTTTCTTTTGCCTTAAACAGTGTATTTCTAGGCCCAGAGTGAAATTAAAAAAATAACCTTATTATAACCTTAATCTTTGACAATAGATCAGAGCGTATCAGAGCAATGATCACATATCAGAGTATATCAAAGCTAGGAATAGAGCATATCAGAACAGTTGGTTTTCATTCTATTAACTGTTCAACTTGTTTGATTATCCTTTTTTGATCAAATCTAAGAAAAACATGATCTAATGCTCGTGATCAAATCTATTGTTTATTGACTCGTGGCAGAGTCTAGGCAACCGCCCTTCCAATCCGTAAGCATATACATGCATTGTGGGCTAAAACACATAAATCTCAATAGTATTTCAAGTCAAACAAGATACATGACAGTAAAGTAAAAAATAAGTATACAGAAATACTAATACATCACTAATACTACGTAAACTCTAAGGACAGTATACAAAACTGATCACTAATATGACATCAATACAAAACTGCTCAAAAAAAACGAACACCACAATCGGAAGATATTATTTATTCCAGAGAATCAGAAAATACAACTAATTTAAATGAGAAGTAAATTTAAATGAGAAGTAAAAAAGATCAACAGCTATTTTAATAAGTTTAAAAGGTGATGAACATTAAAGATTGTTGAAACCTTTTAGTATTCTAATAGTAATTCCTCGGCCTGAGCATCGGACAGGTTCAGGCGGTTCAGATTTGGGAACAGCCACCCGATCGGATATCAGATAACTTAGTTTATCCCATATCTGTGCATTTTGAACAATTCAAACCATCGGATTTATTAGGTTCAGATTTCGGATGATTGTATCGGATTACGGATTTAATCGGATTGCAATAAAAGAAAATAAAAGTGCAAAATTAAGTACTAATTAAAGTAAAATTTTTACTATTTACAGTTTACAGTTCAAATTCTTCAAACAAACAATTAAAAGTTAAAACTTAAACTTAAAAATTAAAAATTAAAACTTAAAACTAACAAGCTAAGTAACAACTTATTACTAATAGTTTACAGCTTACAACTTACCTGTTAACTTAATACAAAAAATTAATTACAATTTTACAAAATAATATTGTCCAATCAGTACATCACTGATTACTCAAAAATTACAAATTTACAAAATCATTCAACATTACTCAGCAACTCAGCAATCAACATTCCTCATCTTCTTGCTCAAAATGCAAACTTGAAACACAGTTATATACATGAAAAATCCGAAGGCCCTTCAATGGAGCGTTCAAGACATCAACTGAAGAATCAGAGGACCACATATCCAGAGCTTATACCCATACCCACACCTTCCATGTAACAGGAATTTTGAATTCGATATATATATTCAAATTTCTTTGTTCACAAGTGTAGTACTTGATTTTGTGTGTGCATGCGTGTGTGTGTGTGTGTGTTTTTTTTTTCTTTTTTGTAATTTGTTTTTGTTAATTTGAAACTAATCTTGGAATACCCACTGCTGCCTTTTCATCACAACGCATAGAGTTAAATAGTTTGCCACTTTGTACATAAACATTTTTAAATTGTGGATATATCCTATATATCAATTATTTGTGTTGTCAAGATTGGTGTTGATTTTGTCTTTAATCCAAGCAGGTTGATTGTAGAAAATGAAATGAATTGTAAATTTATATTAGTTCTAATATATTTAAAGAATGCGCAATAAGTATTTTACATACAACATTAATGAATGTTGCAACCGTAGCTATTTTTGAAATTCTTCATTTTCTGAATTTGAAAGATTGATTCCAGCAATGTTGTAGTACGTCTCAACAACTTTTCAATGCATCAAGTGTGTCACAATGTTCTACTGCCCTACATTGACATTTTTAATAATGAGTTTTAAATCAATTTATTGCGTTATTTGAATGTCTTCTTTGTCAACAAATCCCCCTAAATAGTTAATATGATTGACTTAAACTTTTTTTTTTAAAATTTTTTTCCATGTTATTAACATAATACTTGGTAAATAAATATATAACATTATTTTGTAGTATAACTTTGATATTTAATTACAAGATAGTTTAAAAAGAAAACAATGAACAATGTAGTGAATATAATTAATTAATAAATTTGAATAATGAATTAATAATTTTGAAGGTAAGAAATCTTTGCATTGTAGAAAATATAGACAATATAACAAATGAAATTATATCTCTTTTTAATTTTTTAGATAATGAATATTTTTTTTAATAAAGGCATTGTAGATATTGAATTATAAATTAAAGAAATGCATATGTATTATTCTTTTGTTGTAACTACCAATTTATTTAATTTAATAAGAGTAATAAAGTGGGTAATTACTTTTGAATAAAATACTCTAACATATCGTAGTATATGCTCAATATGCCAATTTTGATTGGGATGAGGTTCGAACCTAAGAGCTTTCTTATAAAAATTAATTGGTAAGTTAAAATTTAACGGAATATTAACAGAGAATAAAATATTTAACAGATAATCATATAATTAAGGAAAAAGTAGGAAATCTCAACGAAAAATATAAGTCTAAACAATCAACCATCAATTTGATTTAATAATTTGACCGTCATTTTTCCTACCCATTATAGACTTAACTTTCTTTGACGACTCTTATTAGTGTGTGTGTTTGTATATATATATATAAAAGAAAAATTTTAATTTATGCCCCTCCATAATATGCAAATTATTCATGTTACTACTGAATTATTAGTAGTATAAATGTTGCCCCAAAATGATACATATATTGCCCCTCCCATAGTGTAAATGTTTCCCCTACCGTTGTTATGGGAGGGACAATATATGTACTGTTTTGAAAATTGATGGGCAACATTTAAACCACTAATAATTCATGAGTAACATTGGTAATTGGCATATTATGGAGGGGCATAAATTACAATTTTCCATATATATATATTAGTAATGCAGTTTAAATATTTTCTTTTAATTTGATTTTTTTAAGTATGAAGATGTAGTAGCCACACTGACGTTCCCAACTACTGCATCAAATCTGCAACTTATATATGAAGCTGTATGAGTTTAGTTTTTCCCGTGCAGAGCTCTGGGTTATTATGCAGTTGTTGCAAAAATCCCCCAAGCTATGTGAACTGGGATTATAATATCCAATGTTGTTGTAAGACATAAAACCTAGCTATGGACTATATTTGGCAATCATAATTTTTTTTTTGAGTACATAATTTTATTTCTTAATTCCTCATGATTGTAAGTTCTTTTTTTTCATTTCTTGTTGTGATGTAGAAATGTCCTCTTGACATAGAAGCTGCTTCAAGACTTTTGGAGTATCGGAATGGTTGCATCACTAATCAAGATTGAATCATTTGGTTGGTAGATCCACACTCGAAATAATTTTTGTGAAAATATTGCTCTCAAGATCTCCTGCACTCGGAGAGTGTTATTATTCAAAAATATTATGATAACGATGCCATGGCGGTCAAAATCCATAGGGAGATGTTACGCTTCCCTCGTGCATCTCCCAATGCACAAATTATTTGTATGGATCGGAAGCATATGTATAGCTTGGTGTGTTTCCCAGAGTTCTAGAAATTGAGTATGTGCATCGTCTCCTAAAGCACAAATAACTTGGTGTCTAACTCTAATCAAATTTGATTTAAAATTGTTTTGTATGTCAAACTTTTCTATAAATTGAAATGCCCTAGATCAGAGAGACTTGTCATTCAAACATGTTGTAAGATGGATGCTAGCTTCCACGGCAATCAAAATTAAAGCCTGCAGGAGTTGTTGTGCATCCCTCGTGCATCTCCGGATTGACCAATATAATGTATGTTTATTTAATTAATTTGCTTCAAAATTCTGTCCTTTACCTCTACGGGCAGTTCACTTATTAAATTCCTACTTGCATCCGGTATGGTTTTGAGTCTCTTACATTGAGCCATTAAATTGAAAGAACAATGAGGCCTCAGTAGAAATCAAAAGCTAAAATCGTTCTTCTATTCTTCAACTGCAAGATTTTGTATTTCGTAAATAAAAGGAAATTAGGTAGAGTTGAGAAGAAAACTAAGGTTGCGACTTGGGAGAAAAGTGACAGAAAGTCAGAAACCCTCACCTCTGATGTCTGGGCCTTTGCATTATTGAGACTTACTAGGTTTTTAGAAGAGATAATTTCAGCTGAAGTCTTTTATATTCGATGATAATTTTAAATTTAATCATAGAGTATTGTTTTTATCATTTAACACACCAAACTATTATATTTTAGACACTTTTGATTAATCTAATAATTTTTCCGGTAAAATCATATTTTAAACAAGGATATTTTCATCTTTTCAATTTTTTTTTCTCAATGCGTCATTTCCAACGAAGGTCCCTTATCAATCATAGTCAACATTCAACAACTTACACTATCAAATATATAATAGAAAAAATGTCCACAAATACACACATACATCCATACGCTTGAAAAATAGGAACAAAGAAACAAAATTAGCCACCACATCCCAAGAACTTTAACAAGCCAGAAGGTAAAGAATTATATGTATCCATGCATTTGCATCAAGTAAAATGTGTTTGGTTCTCACCATCAACGAAGAGCCCCACAACCAAAGAGTCTTAGTGGCTTTCAAATGTGGCACCGACCGACCATCTCTACTCAACCACATCATCATACATATTGTCTTAGCATTTGAGTGTTGGAAAATTGTCTCACATGCTAAATGCGCATGTGACATTACCTATAATAACCATTCATGTAAAGGTGTTAATTTTTTGTGTCTATATTTACCCATTCTTGTATAGGTTTGGAAAAGATTTCTCTCAATTTAAGTAGACTTGTGATGATCTTGTCAGCATGTTGAAGGTAGCCCATTTATATTTTACATGCCTTATTTACTGAACATATGAATATATGATGGCTTTGTGTGCCTCTATATGTGTGGTTAGTTTCCCCTTTTCCTGCTGTTCTCAAAATATTTAAGTTCCAATTATGAGTTACAATAGTATGTTTTATTATTGCATGCATGCTGTGCTTTTCAAGTGGCATGACTTGTTTATTTCCTCCATAGTAAAAGTTATCTTCAAAATATGTTAGTCACACCTGATGTCTGGTTTCTAATTCTTTTACTAACAGTTGTTTGAGCAAAGAAAAAAATAGAAATAAAGTACAAATAAGCCACTGAACTAACCATTTTCATAAAAACCATTTCGAGTGCAAATTCACTGAATGATTCAATCCTGATTGTGTTAAGCATCTTCAACTCCTAAATAACAAAGCTACTGTGTCGATCCTCCAAAAGTCTTGAAGCAGCTTCTTGGTCATCCTTCCCACGGAACTATAACTCAGGAAGAAATGAAAAACAAGCACAACTGTCAAACATTTGAAAAAAGCAAAACAAGAAGAATCATACATAATTGCCAAATATATACTCTACCTCATCCGCAATAATCCACAGTTCACATAGGTTGGGACTTTTTTTTAAGCAATTTCGTAGCAACGGAAAGTTGCTTCTGACAACCAAAATTTAATTCATATAGCTTCACTACTTGCAGATTTATTGCAGTTGGAAACATAGCTACATCCATACGCTTGAAAAATAGGAACAAAGAATCAAAATTAGCCACCACAAGAACTTTAACAAACAAGAAGATAAAGAATTATATCTATCCATGCATTCGCATCAAGTAAAATGAGTTAGATTCTCACCAGCAACAAAGAGCCACACAACCAATGAGTCTTAATGGCTTTCAAATGTGGAGCCAACCATCTCGACTCAACCACATCATAAATAGAATTAATAACAGACAACATTTCAAGCTTTGGAAAACAGATCTCGAACTTAGGGATCCCTCACAAAATCCGAAAGCCAGCTTCTCAAGTTTAGGACTTATAATACTAGAGGCAATTCCACTAACACTACACTTAAATTCAACATTGTAGAAAGCTAATGAAGTGGCGTTGGAAAATATACCACGAGCATTTACAGGCATATCAATAAAGGGACCACGTCTTAATTGTCCTGCAAGAGAGTAAACAAAATGGCAGCTTATATTCCTCCACATCAGTATCTAAAAATATCTTAAGTTCCTCCACACAATTTCTTGATAGAAAAAGGCACCACCTATCAAAATCAAACTGCTGAGGCTGATGAGGATCATCATATGAAATCTGTAGAGTAAATTTCTTAACCGGCCAAGCACGGGAAAAGAGGATATTATCGATCATGTCCACACGGGTTCTACCTTCATTATCTTGGCGCAGTTGGACACTCTTCCAGAATTTTTGATTGAACACAAGCCACCCATGCTGCAACTAAACATCATTCCACTGCCTTGAGAGTAGGGCAGTTCTAGTGGCATCTCAGGTGGGCAAACACTCCAAAATTCTGTCCTTTACCTCCACTGGTTGTTCACTTATTAAATCCCTACTTGCATCCCATACGGTTTTGAGTCCCCAACATTGAGCCATTAAATTGAAAGAACAATGAGGCTTCAGTTGAAATCAAAAGCTAAAATCGTTCTTATATTCTTCAATTGCAAGATTTTGCATTTCGTAAATAAAAGGAAAGTAGGAAGAGTTGGAAAGAAAACTGATGTTGGGAGAAAAGTGACAGAAAGTCAGAAACCCTTGCCTCAGATGTTTGGGCCTTTGCCAAAGACCTTGTGGTCTAGTGGCACCCGATTTACACTCTCACATGGATGGGAGTGGGTTCGAGAGGCAACTGTGGACTCTTTGTGCTTCATTAGGTTGAGAAAGTAGCTATTGACAGATACTACATTGTAACCGAGTCAGTAGTACTCAAAAAAAAAAAATTAAGTTTTTAGAAGAGTTAATTCCAGCGCAAGTCTTTTGTATTCGATGATAATTTTAAATTTAATCATAGACTATTATTTTTTTCATTTAACACCTCAAACTATTATATTTTAGACACTTTAAAAATTTGATAACTTTTCGGTAAAATCCATTAAACAAGGCTATTTTCATCTTTTCAATTTTTTTCATTTTCTCAATGAGTCAATTCCAACGATGGTCCCTTATCAATCATAGTCCACATTCAACAACTTACACTATCAAATATATAATAGAAAAAATGTCTTTTTCGTCTCTCAATTGTTAATTGTTAGTTATTTTAGTTTTTAACTTTTACCACCATTGAAATATATATAATAATCTAACTCTTCAAAAAAGTTACAATTTTAACTCTTAGAGGAACAAAGTTATTAAACTCTATTCAAATTTTACTCAGTACATGGATATTTTATAATTTCATTATCTTTATTGTTTATGACTTTTCAATTTTAGTATTTCATATGCAAAATAGATAATCGATACCTTCTTCCTTAAATATGTCATCTTCAATTGTGGTACATTGTTCATATTTTCCCTACACAAACATGTTAAAATCAAATTTTTTATTTTACAAATGAAATATCAATACTAAAGAATATTATAATTTAAAAAGAAATATTAAAAAGTAGTATGTAATAAATAAAATTTTAATAAAGTTTAATAATTTTTATTGCTTTAATTTATGTGTTAAAACTGCAATGATTCTTGATTCTTTATGCCTTGAACTTGATTCTTGTTTTAATGATTCTTGTTCTCCAAATAAATAATTATTTGTGCTATAAAACTATGAAATGTTTGGATTTGGGTTTCCTAAATCGAACCGAACTACCATGTTAAACCGAATTTTTTTAATTGAAACCAGAAAAATAAATAAATAAATAAATAAAATAATCAGACCGAAAATCAGAACACCCACCACTAGTAAAACTGTACTGGTGAATTTCAATAAGTTTTTTTTTTCATAGTGTTTGGGTAGGTGTGCAGAATGATTTTATGGTTTTTGGGAAGCTCTTCAATCCTCTAAAGAAAATATTAGTCAAATTGACCAATTAACCTGAATGAACTTCAAAAAAAAAAAAAAAAACAGACAAACAAACTTCAATTCATTTCATAACTAAAATCATGGGAAAACAATTATGACTCTTGCCCACAATGCTTGCTGATTACAAATACCTCATGTTGAACAACTTAGAAAACATTTCAACTTCCAACATTACAACATTTGCTTAAATTTCTAAGTTGCACCCAAATTGAACCCATGGAGATTCACCAAGTTTCTAAAAGGCTAAACCAATATAACCACTCCTTAAGCATAGAAACTTTGTCAAACTTTGTCAGTGTCTGTGCAGACAATATGTGCGTATGAAGATGCACGAGGGATGCGTTCCAACATCCTTTGAATTTTTCTCACCTCGGGGGCATTCATACACCAAAACTTAACAATAAAAGTCTCTAGCGCAAGGGATTTTGAGAGCAACATTATTATAAAAAGCATGTTGAGTGCGGATGAACGGTATGATACAATCTTGATTGTGTTAAGCATCTTCAGCTTTTGAATAACAACGCAATTGTCTGGATCCTCCAAAAGCCTTGAAGCAGCTTCTCTCTCATCCTTCGGACCGATCTATAACTCAAGAAGAAATGAAAGAAAGACAAGCACAACAGCACAACTGTGAGGACATTTGAAAAAGCAAAACAAGAAGAATCACAAATGATTGCCAAATATATACTCAACCTCATCCGCCAAAATATGCAGTTCACAAAGGTTAGGACATTTTTTAAGCAATAGCATAGCAACGACAAGCTGCTTCCGGCAAGCAAAATTTAATCTATATAGCTTCATCACTTGCAGATTTATTGCAGTTGGAAACATAGATGCATCCATATGCTTGAAAAATAGCAATAAAGAAACAAAATTACCAAGCAAAAAGGTAAAGAATTATATCTATCCATCCATTTGCATCAAGTAAAATGAGTTAGGTTCTCACCATCAACAAAGAGCCACACAACCAAAGACTCTTAATGACTTTCAAATGCAGTGCCAACCATCTTGACTCAAACACATCTTCAATAGAACTAATAATAGACAAGATTTCAAGCTTTGGAGGGTTGATCTCAAACTTATCGATCCCTACACAATTCTTGAAAGCCAGCTTCTCAAGCTTAGGCATACCAATACTAGAGGCAATTCCATTAACACCGCGCTTAAATTTAACATGCATGAACTTTAATGAAGTGACATTGGAAAATATATCACAAGCATTTACAGGCAAATCAATAAAGGGACCTTCGACTATCAGTTGCTTAATTGTCCTGCAAGAGAGTAAACAAAATGGCAGCTGATATTGTGGCTCTTGATAATTATATAAATATATGTTAAGTTCCTCCACACCATTTCTTGACAGAAAAAGACACCACCTATCAAAATCAGACTGCTGAGGCATAGGATCAGCACTCCAAAGCCGTCGAGTAAATTTCTTAACTGGCCCAACACGGAGAAAGAGGATATTATTGATTATGTACACACAGCTTCTGCCATCCAAGAAGAATCTCTTAACCGGCCGATCATCTTGGGGCTGTTGGACACTTTCCAAGAATTTCCGATCCAACGCAAGCCGCCCATGCTGCAACCAGATATCATTCCACTGCCTTGAGAACAGAGCAGTTCTGGCAGCATCTCGAGTGGGCAAACACTCCAAAATTTTGTCCTTTACCTCTACCGGCAGGTCACTTATTAAATCCCTTCTTGCATCAGGTAGGGTTTTGAGTCGCCGATGTTCAACCATTAAATTGAAAGAACAATGAGGCGTCACTCGAAATCAAATGCTAAAATCGTTCCATTCTACAAGATTTCGAAAATAAAAGGAAATTAGGAAGCGATGAATTGGGAAGAAAACAGAGATTGGGGGAAAAGTGATAGAAACCCTAACCTCTGAATCTCTGATGTTTGGGCCTATGCGAGTTTGTGGGTTAGGAAAGCCAAAGGGAAACGGAACGCAATCATTATTGCATGGACCATGGTCCACAGGGCTGTGTGGACCAAAAATAAAAAGCACATTATTTTTGTATTGAAGGTACATTATTTTTATACTGTAAGTACATTATTTTAGGGTACATTATTTTTGTACTGAAGGTACATTATTTGATATATACTGTCAAATAATGTACTTACAGTACAAAAATAATGTACCTTCAGTATAAAAATAATGTACTTTTTATTTTTAACTGTGTGGACCATGGTCCATGCAATAATTTGCCAAACGGAATGCTATTTCTCTTACGTTTTTTAAAGGGTTAATTTCATCGGAATTGTTTTATATTTGATGATAATGATAATTCAAATTTAATTTTAAACTATTATTTTTGTTATTTAACATTTTAATTTATTATATTTTAAAGAAAAAAGAGTTAAATAAACCCCTAAATTTTATACTAAAAGTCAATTAGGCACATAAACTTTTCAAAAGTGCAATTAAATCCTCAAAAGGTTATTTTTTGTCAAATAAGTCAAATTTATCGATAACTAGCAGGTTATCGGTCAAAACTTACCGGAAAACATCACCATTGACCAAAAAGTCGCCTTCCCACGGAGAAGGCGGCCAGAAATGTCATCGGACTGATGCAAATGACCCGTAATAACAGGTCATTTATCGATTTTTGATTTATTGCCTCAATTTGACATGTTTGTGGGTTTAATTGCACTTTTGAAAAGTTAGGTGTCTAATTGACTTTTGGTATAAACTTTAGGGGCCTATTTAACTATTTTCTCTATTTTAAATATTTTGTCATTCCCATAACTTTTACGAAAAAAATCTCATTTTAGACAAGGTTATTTTCATCTTTTCAATTTTTTAATATTTTATAAGTTAATTCCAACGAAGGTCCTTATCAATTTATAGTCAACATTCAACAACTTACTTTATCAAATATATAATTGGAAAAATGTATTTTTCCCATCCATCAATTGTTCATTGTTAGTGTCACACCCTACTTCTAGGACATGACCCGGCCGTATCGTTACGTGAAAACCTGTAACAATACGAAGCCTAATCGTACATACCTTTTGGAATCTCCATAATAACACTTGAAAATTGTCAGAACATAATCAACTAGTTCTTCCCAAAAACTCATCAAATCCAATATCAAATATTTACAATCAAGAGTAATATGTCCAAAATGCATCACAAGCACCAAAACCAAGCACACTGGTTTATCAAAAATACAAAATGTCAAAGGGAGTATCCAAATAAACAAAAACCTATGATAAGCTCCAATACTAGGACTAAGTCTCCTAGTTTCAAAATTCACCTTCGAGACCCCACCACTTGTGCTCATGCTATTCACATGTCCTTAACTACTCTGAAACATGAGGAAAAAATACAAATAATGAGCTAATGCCTAGTAAGTGGTACTTTGATCTTCTCAACCCCGGATCAAGTAGCCTTAATAAAATACAATAAGCTTTAGAGTAATTAATAGGTGAAAATCGTAATATAATTCCATCATACTATACACAGGTTCTCCAAAATAGAAACTTTAGCTTTAGCTACATGGGCATCAACATTATTTCATAACACAATACTTTCAAGATGTCAAATCATTCTTTAACCCATGACTCATTGGCAACCTACCACCACCGTTATACCTTGTGGCACAGGCCATTATTGGTATAATGGCCTATAAAGACTCGACGATTCGGAATGAGCCAGGCTTGACGATTCGGAATGAGCATTTAGGAACGTTCCAAGCCGAACAAAACAAACAACAAATTGTAGGTTGCCTCATGAGTTTGATGAAACATTCAAAATAATTCTTATAATCAAATAGCCCATTGTAGCCAAAAATCATTCCTATGATATTGACATATTGTTATGAACATGCTTTTTGAATTTTTATAGGGTATTTTTTTTTTTGAAGTCAGTATAGGGTATTTAATATGTCCCGAGGTTATCATTTTAGCTTATTTTGTCTAAGGATTGTGTTCCCATAATGTGATTATGAATGCAAGGTGAGGGGGTGGAGTCACCATCTTTCTATTTAAAATAATACAGATTATGAATTGCTTTTGTTAATTTCTTTTTTTTATTTATTAATGGATTTATAAACTACATGCACATTAAGCACAAAACCCATGCACCTTAAGTACAAAAACAACGCACCTTAAGAAGAAAAACCACGCACCTTAAATTTGATCTAGATGCAAAAATTACCAAATTGACACCACATTATTTTTTTTAATTTTGGCAATCTTGAGCGTTGATTTAAGCAAGATCAATGGATCAGATTTAACAGCATGGGAGACACCCAACCACACGAGAACTAAATTATATATATATATATATATATATATATATATATATATATATATATATATATATATATATATATATATATATATATATATATATATATATATATATATATATATATATATATATAT
>NC_044922.1:19216337-19221420 GCF_003576645.1 Ipomoea triloba
TATATATATATATATATATATATATATATATATATATATATATATATATATATATATATATATATATATATATATATATATATATATATATATCTCAAAATAATCCCACAAACCATAGAAAAGGAAAAGAAAGAGGGGATCCAAGTCGAGCGACACACTCTTTCCTTAAAATCGATCTTAAAATATATATATATCTTAAAATAATCCCACAAACCAGAGAAAAGGAAAAGGAAGAGGGGATTCAAGTCGAGCTACGCACTCTTTCCTTAAAATCGATTTGCTACCTCCCGAGGTGCTAGGAGCATTGTAACGTCAGTCTCCCGTGATAAAATGGATCAATGATAATTGAGTTTGAGCACTCAAATTCTAGACCATCGACAAACTAGAACAAGCTTAAACAAAAACTTTTTGGAATGTGCTGGCAGAGATTTTGGAGGACGATAGCGTAAGGAAGGAAAAAGAAAATTTTCATGTCTTGTCAAATTCTGCCAGGCACCAAGTTTTACATAATTGGATTGAACGATAGGGTTTATACAATTTGAATGCTAACTTGCTACTCATTTATTCGCTTTGAATTCATATTTTAGAAATTTAGTATTTAAGCAATACAATTTGAATCTGAATTTTGAATTATTGTTCTTATTTCTACTTTTGATTACCAAGTCCACCAGTTTAAAGATTATGTTTTAGTTTTAAATTTTTTTTAAAAATCATGTTTTAGTTTTAATTTATTTGCTCTTTAATTCGCATATTTAAAGTTATCTGATTATGTAGGAGAGAGATATAATATAATCAATGAACTTTTGGTAAAGATTCTTGAAAATATATATTTCTTCTTTGACTACACTTACAATTATGATGGTTACGTGTGGTGGATTTTATGTAATCATTGAAATTGTCATGTAGCACAATGGACCTATGTGAAAATTTGAGTTTCTTGATGATGATGAGGCATGCCCGGTTATGGAGGATAATAGTCCATTGTATGACATTGATAACTTGTAATATTTTGTCACACAAAAAGAAGCTTGTGAAATGCGCCTTAACATTGTTAGATGAACTAATTTATGCAAGAAAAAAAAATGATAATTGAAGTAATTTGTTAACAAAAACAAATAAAGGAACATAAAATTCTTGCCCACAATGCTTGCTAATTACAAATACTTGATGCTGAACAACTTAGAAAACATTTCAACTTCCAACACAACTATTGCTTACATTTATAAGTTGCACCCAAATTGAACCCCCATGGAGATTCATTACACTAAGTTTGTGAAAGGCTAAAGCAATGTATGATACCGGTCAATCCATATGCATAGAATCATTGTCATTGTCCGTGTCCGTGCAGGCAATATGTGCGTTTGAAGATGCACGAGGAAGCATTCCAACTTCCATTGAATTTTTCTCACCTCGGGGGAATTTATACCCCAAAACTTCACAACAAATCTCTGCAGCGCAGGAGATTTTGAGTGCAACATTTTTATAAAAAGCATTTTGAGTGCAGATTCACAGTATGATTCAATCTTGATTGTGTTAAACATCTTTAGCTCCTGAATACTATTTTGATCCTCCAAAAGCCTTGAAGCAGCTTCTTTGTCATCCTCTTAAGCTAACTATAACATAACAAGAAATGAAAGACAAGCACAACTGTGAGGACATTTGAAAAAGCAAAGCAAGAAGAATCACACGACACATGATAGATTGCCAAATATATACTCAACCTCCTCCGCCAAAATACACAGTTCACATAGGTTAGGACATTTTCTAAGCAATTGCATAGCAAAGACAAGATGCTTCTGACGACCAAAATTTAATTCATATAGCTTCATCACTTGCAGATTTATTGCAGTTGAAAACATAGATGCATCCATACGCTTGAAAAAATAGCAATCAAGAAACAAAATTACTTTAACAACCCAAAAGGTAAAGAATTATATCTATCCATCAATTAAAATGAGTTAGGTTCTCACCATCAACGAATAGCTACACAAACAAAGAGTCTTAATAACTTTCAAATGTGGTGCCAACCATCTCGACTCAACCAGATTTTTAATAGAACAAATAACAGACAAGATTTCAAGCTTTGGAAATTGGAAGGCTTATCTCAAACTTATAGATTCCTTCACAATACTTGAAAGACAGCTTCTAAATACTAATAATAGGGGCAATTCCATTGACACTGTGCTTAAATTTAACATGCAAGAACGCTGAAGTGACATTGAAAAATATATCACAAGCATTTACAGGCAAATCAATAAAGAGAGCTTGGACTATCAGTTGCTTAATTGTCCTGCAAGAGAGTAAACAAAATGGCAGCTTATAACACTTGGTGAAACTTTCTAAAGATATGTTAAGTTCCTCCACATTATTTCTTGAAAAAAAAAAAGGCACCACCTATCAAAATTAGACTACTGCGGTTGACAATCATCACCGAACATCTGTAGAGTAAATTTCTTGATTGGCCCAGCACGAAAAAGAGGATATTATTAATTATTTTCACGAGGGTTCTACCTTCATCATCTTGGCACTGTTGGACACTTTCCAAGAATTCATCATCGAATGCAAGCTGCCCATGCAGCTGCAACCAAACATGATTCCAGTGCCTTGAGAGCAGAGTAGTTTTGGCGACATCTCGGGTGGGCAAACACTCCAAAATTCTGTCCTTTACCTCTACCGGCAGCTCACTTATTAAATCCCTACAGGCAGCTCACTTATTAAATCCCTACTTGCATCAGGTACGGTTTTAAGTCGCGCGCCGACGTCGAGCCATTAAATTGAAAGAACAAAAGCTAAAATTGAAAGAACAAAATTAAAGCTAAAACCGTTCGGCTGAGTCGTAGGGCAGATTGTCGAACTAATTTTACATTATATATCTATTTTTTTATGTAGTATTTTCTTCTCCCAAAAGGTTGAATCCCCAACCCCGGCCAGACCTTTGCTCACTGCCGCTGGTGAGACGCAATCCCTGGTCTCTTCTCCAAAACTTCACCTATGTGACCAGTTGAGCTGTCATGCAGGCTCATAATTATTTTCTCACTCTACTAAAGCACAAAGAGTCAATATCTTTTCATAATTACTTTCCCACTCTACTAAAGCACAAAAAGTCAATATTGATTTCACTAAGGCTCAAACTCATAACATCTCATATATCTATTTATTTAAATAAATAAATAAATAAATAAATATATATATATATATATATATATATATATATATATATATAAAGTATTAATTAATACAACTCATTGTAACTTTATATAAATATTAATATATTTATATAGTTAATATAAAGTTTATATATTACATAAACTATGTAAAATTATAAACATTTTGTAAACTTTATAACTTAATAATATTATATTTATCAAATAAAAACTTTACATATAAATTATATTAGTGTTAAATATAAATTAAAATTATATTACATAATTATCTAAACATACATTATATAAAAAGCACACATGAACTTTATTTAAAATGTTTATTGTGTTTAGTTGGTAAAGGTTTTAGTGTTTAATTTAACTAGAAAGGTTTAAGGTATGTTTTAAGTTATACAAATAGTCAAAAATATTGTTAAACAAAATATTTAATTTATTAATAAAAATGGGTTGGCCCATTTAGCCCACCATCCCGTGCTTAGTCGGGTTGGGCTAAAAATTCAAACCTGAATAGGTAACGTGTCGCACTACAAAAAAACGCGAAAATAGCAACGGAAAAATCCGTAGCTATAAAGGAAAAAATTTGTCATTATTCACTTTAGCGACGGACGGTAAAAGTGGCGTCGCTAAAGTGTTGCGACGCATTCTAAGTCCGTCGCTATTTCCTCTCCGCGACAATTTGAATGACAAAATTTGCAAGGGAATAGCGGCAAAAATATTCGTCGCTAAATTTAATAACGGATATTTCCGTTGCTATTTCGTTGTCATTCTTTGTTATTAGAAGGTATTTGCTACGGTTTTTGTCGGCCACTAAATTTTTTATATTTAAAAATTCTACCTGCTAATTAATATCCCAAACCTGTATTAAACCTATAATATAGCAATTCAATAGTATAATTGCAAAATATATTATATTAAGAAATTCATACTCAATAACAAAAACAAAAGTATTGTTTTCGATAGATCAATACAGAGATGAAAATTTTAAACATAAATGCCACTAAATTGGCATTAAAATAAATAAATCTTTTACAAGAGCTCACAAGAAGAGCAAGAAAGTTACCCTATCTAAACCAACACTAATACACTATTGTTAGCTTTCCGGTTTGATTTTTTGCATTAGTTTCAAATCAAGTCGCAATCGACCATATTCCTTCTGCGTTTCTTTTAGTTGCTTGCAAATGAGAACAACCTGCAAAATACAAATGAATGTAGCAATATAAGGCATGTGTAGAATGCAAGTTGGAAGACCAAAGTTAAAAATGAATGTAGCAATATAGACTGAAATGAGAATGGTAACACTTCTAAGAAGATGGTGGCAATTTGTTAATAAGGCAAGTGTGTGTCCTTTACTACATATATGATTTCAAAAGGCATGGAAAAAGAAAATTGCTATGTAAAATAGGTCGCAGCTTTGAGCAGCAGGATGTGAGAATATGTTAAGAAAATCGCTATGTAATTGGTTTAGGGTTAGGAGATCCTTGAGAATATAGCGACGGATCCATAATTCCGTCGCTAGACTTAACAAATTCGACAACTGCGATGTAAATCTAGTGACGGATATTTAAATTCGTAGCTAGATTGTTTTTTTTTTAAAATAAGATTTATTAGTTTAGTGACGGATATCTTAATCCGTCGCTAGAATCTTTAAAAACTTGTTTGTAAATGTAGCGACTGAAGGAGAATCCATCGCTAAATTATTCTTAAAAATATCATTATATAAATTTGTTGGTCCCAAGGGGATGGGGTACAAGTCTAGAGGGGGGGGGGTGAATAGACTTGTATAAGATTTTGCAAATCTTTTCGACCTCTCGTGTGTATTGAACGTAGGATGTTTAGGTTCGATACCTCACGAGGTGAAGACAAAGTTTTATGCGCAGCGGAAATGTTATCCCCTTTTAGTTAGCACGAGTTTGGGTTAGTTC
>NC_044922.1:19222096-19228165 GCF_003576645.1 Ipomoea triloba
AGAGGTATGATTATATGCAGTGCAATCGAGAAGTTAGCGAGAGATAAAAGCAGAAAGTAAGTGCAAGAGAGATTTTTAAGTGGTTCGGCCAACCCGCCTACTTCCACTCTTCTTCCAGAAACTCCCTGGAAGGATTGCACTAAAAACTTCCCTTTCTAGTACAATAACGAGCGCTTGAGCTTTGATCACCAAGCCCGCCTCAAGCCTCAGGTTTTTCGCCCCGCTTCCAGTTACTCCACCTCTCGAGCACTTGACCTTTGATCACCAAGCCCGCGTCAAGCCTCAGGTTTCTTTCGCTCGGACAGCTGCCAGGATACTCCGCCTCCCTCGCTTAATCCAAAGCAAGATGTTGTTGATAGTCACAGTTGAATGTAACAATCTCCAATCTGACCACAAGCTATCGTTGAATCAGCCTTGATGTAGAGCAGCTTTGGTCACCTTCTGGATGTATAACAGTTTAGCTTTGTAACTCTCTTCGAACACTAAGATGTGTTCTCTCGCTGTATTGAATATCAGGATGATATCCCAAGTTAAGCACTTTGCACTAGAACGTTTTATCAGACACCTCTTGTTAACCTTTTGAACCTCTTTTTCCTTACTTCCTTTTTTGTGTCTTTACGTCCTTATATATGAGAGTAGAGGAATAATTCCGTTGGAGGGAAAATTATTCCGTTTGAAATTTGTCTCCCATGCTGATCATGGGTCTTGCATATTTTCAGCATATTTCATGGAGTAGTGGTCTTGTAACTTGAGCCTTTTGTTTTGTAGTGAATATTCCATATTCCACTTTCTTGAGCTCATGCTTCCCTTGCTTCTTTTGGATCAAGTTCCTCTTTTTATGTTCCCATCATTCCTTGTTTGGGGAATCTGACCACTTCAGGATTGGTGCACTTCTTGACCGTTTGTGGTGGAGGTCTGACGTGTCATCCACTTCCGTCCATTTTGAAACCTCCCGCTCAGCACCTCTTCAATATTTTATCTCCATGATATTCTTCTTCTCCAAACTTAGAGTATTTGTCTGCACATGTTGACTAACATTCAGCCTCTTGGAGAAGTGCCGGTTTATCGAGACCATATAAGATGTCTCGATCACTTGATGTTTCAATCCCATGTATCGAGAGGTCTATCTCTCGAATATTCTTTACGTCTCGAACTCGATAGGTATATCGAGAGGTCCTTACCTCTCGAACTTGGCTTGTGTCTCGAGACTTAGTTGATGTCTCGTAGACCCTTATTCCTCCAGAGTTGTCTCGTGCCTGCTTCTGATCTATCTGTTTGCTTACAACACGAAAACTTCTAAGTTGTTCAAACAAGTTTACCTTAAGCTTAAATATTTCCCGAGTTGAGCTCACATTACCCGGTTGTATTTTCGCTCTTAGTTTACTTATCGAACTTACATTGTTTTGCCTATGTATCGAGACTTGGGGATGCTTACTTAACAGTTGGTATCATCAAAACCTATTACATGATGTTCCTAACAATTTCCCCCTTTTTGATGATGCCAACACTTATACTTACTTATATGGCTGATTTGAAAAAGAAAAAGCATTGATTTTATTTTCAGCGCATATGGTAAGTTTGACAACAATTCTACTAAACATGAATAAGTAAACTCACGCAACACCCCCAACAGAAGATATATGTATTAAGATTAAGGGAATGTTTACATAACAGAGTTTAGTGGAAAAGATTTAAAGAAATAAGACCAAGAACAACATAAGTATCAATACATTGAAATAAGATGGAGTTTGGACCACGAGAGCTTACTTCTTGTTGCCTTTCCTTTTCTTGTTAATGGCTTCTCGTGTCTTGATGGGGTCTTTCGGATTTACCAGGCTTAAGTATTCATCTGTGACATCTAGATGCCTGTAGTTCCTGTAGGCTTCCCCCACGAACTCACCATCAATTACTCCATCTTTCCACCAAGCAATGCATTCTTCTGGAGACATGTTGCTGTGTGTTGATATTCCAGTGATTTTCAGAAGCTTGAATATCTCCAGAGTCAGAATTTGTTCAGTGTCTTCTCTGTTCCCAAACTTAAAGTTTGTCATGAGAAGATCTATCTTCCTTTCTTCTTCTGACTGTCGTTCTTGTCTTTTTCTTCTTCTTTCTCTGTCCTCTTCTCTCCTTCTCTCCATTTCCAGTGTACGCTGGACCCTTAGGTTTTCTGCCTGTTTGGCATCCTCCACTGCTTTGCTCATGATTCTTGGTATTTTTGGAGGTGGTCCAGCTGGTTCACTTGCTGCCCTTTTCCTGCCCGTTGTATCCCCCTTCTTTTTCTCTTTATTTTCCCCCTTGTTGGCATCATCAGTGCGGGAGAGGAGGGTGGACATACCTTCGAAAATAGCTTGAAGTTGGGCAGGGACTTGGTTCGACAGGTCATCGAGTATGGCCTTCATCACATCCTGTCGAAGTTCACTGGAATATTGGAAGGCTCGCAGCTCTGCTCGCATCTCGGCTAATTCAGCCCTCGCACTTGCAGCCTCTGCTCTCAGTGGCTTTCCGTGCTGCATCCTCAGCCCATATCGCCTGTTCGAGAAGTTCGGCATGACGGCCTTGGGATTCACTTGTGCCATCAGCAGGCATTGCAGCATTGCGGACCACAGCGAGTATTCTTTCGAGCTGAGCCATCTTCTGAGATTGATCAGCCATGAATTGACGCACTTCGCCAATGAAGACTTCTTCGGCCTGTTGATTATAGTCAGAAGCAGGAGATGAGGATCGAGAAGTACCTTTCGTTGGAGGGGACTTGGGTGCTTCCAGATTTCCACCCATGACTTGCAATTGCGAGTCCACCTCTCGACTGACTTCCTGAGGTTCAGCAGGGACACTGGGATCAGAGCTCGAAGGTAGCTCCATATCAGGTGCTTCCCGGTTTCCACCTGAGGGATGGATCACTTCTTGCTCTTCACCTCTCGAACCTGGAGCCTCAGCTTCAGCTGCTGGTAAGGTAGGATTGGCCAAGGTGGGAGTCTCTGCATCAGATGCTTCCCGGTTTCCATCTGATTGAGGTTCCCCCTCAACACTACCTCTCGAACCAGTACTGGGAACGTGATCATCTACTGGAGGAGTTGATTCATCGGCAGGTGCTTCCCGGTTTCCACCTTCTTGAACCTCAACTCTCGAACCAGCAGGGTTCTCCTCATTCTGCTCTTGTTGCTCACTTGTTTGCACTTCAGTATGCTCTGGTGAGTCTGGAATATCTATTATTTCAGGAGCAATTGGTGCACTCCACCTTTCCCTATTAACCATATCGATGGGAAAGCCTGGGAGTTGGAGCAACAGAATTTCACCCTCTCGAACTGTCTGAGCTTCATCTGTTGCATTCGAGGGTGTGGACTCAGGTGGTGGCAGTAGTAAGACAGAGTTAGGTGCCACCTCATGTGCTTCAGAGGTCTCGGATTCACCTCTCGAAGCTACCTGGTCCTCTAGAGCAGATTCACTCACTTGGGACAAGGGGATTGCTGCAGTTGGAGTAGGAGTGTCAGCATCATTTCGGGCAACCCCAGAGGTCTCTCCTGGACCTCTCGTGTGTTCTACACTTTGTCCCAAGGATAGTGCTGTGGCAAGCCTGATATCCTCTCGAAATTGAGCATCTAGTTCAGGATCTTCTTCAGGCTCGGCTTCATCTTCTTGTGCATCAACAGCTATGCCCTTTCCTTTGTCAGATCGACCAAGATTACTCCTGATTACTTGCATCTCATGGGCACGGTTTTGAAGCTCGTCGGCTGGGATTTCAGTGAGATCTAACCAGTTTAGTGCAAATCGTTCCTCAGCCTCCATCTCTGCTGCTCTTGAGATCAATTGATCAAAGGGACCTGTTCTCCAGTTGATCCAGCGAAGTACTCTGGAGAAGTCGTCCAAACTCGATACATTCTCAACACTTTGATTCAGTCGAGATGTGATTTCAGCATTCAGCTCATCAGAGTCAGCAGGTAGGATTTCTGTTGCTGATGCACACTCCACAGCTTGTTCAGTTATCTCTCGAACAACCGAGAGATCATGTGTCAACCCGTCATTCAGAAAAGCTTGCACTGGGTTCCTGACCACAGTGCCCTGACCATCAGCAGCCACCACACAATCTAGATCTTCAGCTGCTGGAATATCTACCTCTCGAACCACCTGTCGTGGTTCCTCAACAATACCCTGTACTGGATCACTGATCCCAGTACCTTCAACTTCTCGAGCCTCCTCTTGAGGCAAACCAACAGATTCATCACCGTCCTCAGTATCATCAACAGCAAGTATATCAACACTTAAAGTTCCTGACAGGGACTTGGTAGGGGGCACTCTCTCAACCTCAGTGGCCAGTGTAGCCTGAGGTTCCCCCTGGGCTTGTGCCCTGTCCTCAAATGGTACTTGTATAACGGACGGTGTCACCTCTCGAACCTGGGTGACAGCAGCAGTCTTGGTCCTCTTGGCCTTCCTTTTCAATTCAACCCTCTTGACTGGGGTGTCCAAAAGCTCGTCATCAGAGCGCTTCTCCTTAGCTGGGGCTTTCCTTTTGCCCCTTCCCTTAGGCTTTGAGGGTGAAGATGCATCCTTAGCACCTTTTGCCTTAGCTTGAGGTTTCGTTCTACCCATATAGGTATTCCGATGAACCTCTCGCCCTTCCCTCAGTTCGAAGCCCTTCAGTCTCAATAGAAATTGAACAACAAAGCCAAAACCAACCTTTTTGTAGATTGTCAGGTCGGAGTTGGAAACTGAGCTCTGCACTTGGTGTTTGAGGCAGTCGAAGATGATGTGAGCCCAGTCCAACTTGTTGTTGTTCCAGATGGCGTGGAGGATTTTCAGAGTGTCCAGATTGACTTCGTCTGTTCCGGACACCTTGCCGAGGATGAATTTTATGATGAGCTCGGCGGCTAGGGCAAACCTCTCCTTCAAATGAAATCTGCGGAGGGCAGAGGATGCTCTGGGTGGTGCAGTCTCCAATCGGATTTTGTCCCAAAACTCCTGCTTATCCATGTTGTAGTCCGATAGGTGCTTGACTGCCTCCTCCGACGTAGCAAAGTCGAATGCTGCTCGTAAATCACCCACAGAGATTGTTATGTCTATTTCGTTGAAGCGGCTTTCAATCTTGCCCTTCGTGACCTTGGCATGAGCGAACCATTCTGTGTAGTCGAGGTCATGAATGGTTCGGTAGTCATGCGTCATGTACCGCATTAGTCCTGCCTTCTCAAATTTCTTCAAGACTCTCTCCGCCATTGTTGGATTTGGCGAGTGGGTGATGAAGCCATCTTTGTCAAGGATGCTTCCCGCCTTGACTTGTTTAATCTGAGAGCGTATGTGGTCTAGCTCTCTCTGGTATGCACTGGAGGATGAAGATGAAGATGAAGAAGATGATGATTCAGACGCCATTGAAGAAAGTTTGTGTGTTTTGGAGGGAATGTGTACAGCGTCTAAGAATTTGGGGATTTTGGGTATATGGTTTTGAGTTTGAATCCGGGTAAAGAAGAAGGATTTCGCTTTTATATTAGGCGGATTCGGGTTGGATATATGGGTAGGGTTGAGAGTTTGACCCGTGGAAGGATCCCGGTTGATTTAAAAGATGTGAGAAGTCAGAAATACCCCTGATAACGGTCAGCTTATAAGGTATTTTGGTAAGGGTATTTCGGTAAAGTATAGAACGGTTTAAGCTTTGAGACAGTGGAGTATTGATATTTTAAAATAAGCATGCTCCCACTAATCAAGATAATGCCCTTAAGTGCGAAAAACCGTCAGTAACCGATGACCACGTGGCTAGCATTTATGTCCAAAGATAGCCGTTCCACCTCATATATCCGTTGAGCTTATCAAATTCACCTTTCGAAGGTGAATGATCTTCCTCATGAGTTTAAGGATCTTCCCCCTGAGTGATTGATCCCTAAACCTCCTTATTCCTCCTTCTTGATCTGGTTAAGGATCTTCCCCCTGAGTGATTGATCCCTAACCCTCCTTATTCCTCCATCTTGATCTGGTTAGGGATCTTCCCTTTGATCCCTAACCCTCCTTATTCCTCCATTCAGAGATATCAGTTTGTTATCTTTCGAAGTGACCTCTCGAACTACCCTTCTTCGAGACATAATGTAT
>NC_044922.1:19229021-19229188 GCF_003576645.1 Ipomoea triloba
TGTAACACTGGATTGTGGGTGATGGCAATAGCACTTGTATTGTTACACATGATCTTAACCTCCTTACACTCAACCCCATAATCCAGTAATTGTTGCTTCATCCATAAAACCTGAGCACAGCAACTTCCAGCTGCTACATACTCTGCCTCAGCGGTGCTTGTAGCTAT
>NC_044922.1:19230772-19231761 GCF_003576645.1 Ipomoea triloba
TGTTTCTTGCTAAACCATGAGACAAGTCTTCCACCTAGAAACTGACATGTCCCTGATGTGCTCTTTCGATCTATCTTACAACCTGCAAAGTCCGCATCTGAATAACCCATAAGTTCGAAAGATCCACCTTTCGAATACCAGAGCCCAACACTCTGCGTACCCTTTAGATATCTAAGAATCTTTTTGGATGCATTTAGGTGACTTTCTTTAGGACTTGCCTGAAATCTAGCACATACACCTACTGCAAAGGATATGTCTGGTCTACTTGCAGTTAAATAAAGAAGAGATCCGATGATACCTCGATAAGTGGTTTGATCGACCTCTCGACCTTCGCTGTCGACATCGATACGTAGAGAGGTTCCCATAGGTACTTTGACTGAGGATTTCCCTTCTATGTTGTATTTCCTGAGCAGATCCTTGGTGTATTTCTCCTGGTTGATGAAGATACCTTCCTTAAGCTGTCTCACTTGTAGTCCAAGGAAGTAGTTGAGCTCTCCCATCATGCTCATCTCGAACTTTCCTTTCATCAAACTGGAGAACTTCTCGCACAAGTCTGGATTGGTGCTACCAAAAATGATATCGTCCACATAGATTTGCACCAATAAGATGTGATCCCCATCCTTAATCCTAAACAATGTTTTGTCCACTAGGCCTTTGGTGAACCCACACTGAAGTAGAAAAGAGGATAAGGTATCGTACCAAGCTCTTGGAGCTTGTTTTAAGCCGTAGAGTGCCTTCTTCAACTTGTATACTTTGTCAGCTCCTACGTCCTTCAAGAAACCCGGAGGTTGTTCAACGTACACCTCTTCTTCGAGAAGTCCGTTCAGAAAAGCGCTCTTGACATCCATTTGATATACCTTAAAGTCTTTGAAGGCGGCATATGCGAGAAAGATGCGTATGGCTTCGAGACGTGCCACTGGAGCGAAGGTTTCATCAAAATCTATTCCTTCCTCCTGACAGTAGCCTTTGGCAACAAGTCTGGCCTTGTT
>NC_044922.1:19232313-19233886 GCF_003576645.1 Ipomoea triloba
AATTCTCTTTCGAGACGTTCTTAAGCATATCTCTTTCAGCAGTTAGCTTGCTGTTTTCATCCATCACTCTAGCATGAGTGCTATTGGCGATGTTAAGGTTCCTTCTGAGCGATTCCAACATCTCGAAGGGGTCCTCATCGCTTTTAAATGAAGAACAACGAGAGGTAGAAGTAGAGCAGCGAGATGTAGGAGTAGAGGTTACCTCGTTGTCAATGGCCATTAGGCATTGATTCTCCTCTTCCTCGGTGTATAAGCAGATGAGCCCCCTCTCATCCTCTGAGCTGCTGCTGCTTTCGCTGGAGCTCGACGTCTCGGACTCCTCGATTGTTCTCTCGAATTCTTCAGCAACAAGCGCCTTCCTGCGCTGATACGTCTTTGATGATCCTTTGAAGCCACCTTGTGTTGGCTTCTCCCTGGATTCCTCTATTCTCTTGGAATCCTTGCCTTCTTGGCCCTGATGCTTGCTTACTAGTGGGTAAGGGCATTCGGCCTTGAAATGTCCCGGTCTTCTGCAGTTGTAGCATAGACCCTGATTTTCCTCCTCCGTCCTTCTGGATGGATATCTCTCATTTTTCCTTCTTGAGGAGGAAGGTGAACTTTTGTTGCTCTCCTGGTTCATCTTCATGTATTTCCTGAACTTTCTCACAAAGAGAGCAAACTGTTCGTCAGACATAACATTCATAGGATTAGAGTCTGACCTTGAAGATGTGGATGGTTGCTCAGCAACAAGTGCTACGTTTCGTCGATCCACAATGTCCTCATCTCTTGGGAACATCTCGAACTCGAAGGCTTTGAGATCCCGGAAGAGTTTGTCTGTTGTGGTTTCCTTCATATCTCGGTGATCTCTCATCGTGATCACCTTTACTTCCCACTCCTTAGTGAGGCCACGTAAGACCTTCAGGTTCAGCTCCTTTTGTGGGATCTCCTTTTCAAGGTCACTGATCTCGGTTGTGAGCTTCATGAACCGAGACTCCATGCTGTCGATGCTCTCTCCTGGCTTCATCTTGAAGTCCTCGAACTTCTTCATGGCCACGGTGAGCTTGTTCTCCTTCTCCTGTTCATCACCTTCACCAATCAACATCAAAGTATCCCATACCTCTTTTGCCGTTTTGCACTTCCTCACTTTTGGAAAGATGGTTTCGTCTATAGCTCTGAAGAGAATGTCCTTGGCAATATTGTCCAGGTTGTTTCTCTTCCTATCATCACTGGTCCATTCTTCCCTAGGTTTTGGGATGTACTTTGGTGTTTCTTGGGTTTGAACTGCAGCAGTATTAACCATTAGGATCTTGACTGGTCCAGAAGTTATAACCTCGGCCATCTCATCATGGAGGGCTGATAAGTACGCAAGCATGCGTGTTTTCCAGTCATCGAACCTGCTAAGATCAAAGAGAAGATGTCTCGACAACATGCTGTCCATATTGAAAACTTATCTCGTGCTTTGAAAATATTTAGGAAGATTTTTCAAAGAAGGATCTCTAGGCAATATAAACAAAGGTTTATATCGATCAGAGAACTTGCTCTGATACCAATTGTTGGTCCCAAGGGGATGGGGTACAAGTCTAGAGGGGGGGGG